>NC_079505.1:88569222-88735799 GCF_030052815.1 Hevea brasiliensis | reverse complement strand
AACACGTCGGAAAATAGCCAAACTATTAGGTGGCGTGAGCAGAATTCGGCAAGATACCATGAAGAGGAATAAAACCAAAATAAACTAGACGAGCAGATCGGACATTAATAGGTATCGTGAAATGACTACATGGAGTCGGTAAATCAAGTTTAGTATTACCCATTTAGTCATAGGGTATCAAGAAACCTTATCTCGGCATTTTTGAATGCCGAAACCTTAGTTTTAGGTTCTTGTGACATGTAGCTGAAATTGAAATTCGGAGATCGGCAAAGCCCCTTCCGAGCTCCTGCTAATCCGAAAGAGATCGGAGGAGAGTTCTTATCAGGTCTCGACTTAAAATTTTAATAAATACTTAATAGAGATTGGAGGAGAGTTCTTATCAGACCTCAATTCAATATTTTTAATAAATATTTAAAAGAGATCGGAGGAGAGTTCTTATCCGGTCTCAGCTTAAAATTTTAATAAATGCTTAATAGAGATTGGAGGAGAGTTCTTATCCGGTCTCAGCTTAAAATTTTAATAAATACTGTAAAGAGGTCGGAGGAGAGTTCTTATCAGATCTCAAATTAAAATCTCTAATAAATATTTATTAGGGATCGGAAGAGAGTCCTTATCCGATCCCCAACCAAAATTTTAATGAATATCTAAAAGAGGTTCGGAAGAGAGTTCTTATCCGATCTTCTAAATTAAATTTTAAATAAAACATTCCTTTTCAAGTAAAATTAACATACAAAAGTAATTCACTAAGGTTGTCTCATTTACTTATGTATCTGGGTGATCCTAATCAGTGAAAAATCAAACATTCCTTTTACCAAAAGGACTAACATTCCCATCCGAGCCCTCCTAACTAATCTACAAAGGACGCAAAACTAAATCTACTTACCCTTATCAAGGGACGAGGTGGGGTGCCTAACACCTTCCCCACCCGTTTACGGACCCCGAACCTAGAATCTCTGTTTTGAAGTGGTTTCATTTTTAATTTATCTTCCTGAAGGGTTTTCTTTAGTTCCCCTCAAAACTAAGGTGGCGACTCCTCACTTTTTCCCACTTCGGTGAGTGATCGTCCGGGCGACCGCAAAATCCCATTGCGACACTGACAGGTGCCAGAGCATGTCATGACAAGGCTGTACATCCCAATCTCCACCGTTGATCTTACTTGTAAGGACAAGCTCGGAGCCCTTGGATCAAAGAAGAAGACGACAAGACCAGCGCCTTTTATTCCCAACCCTCGGATCGCCCTGGACAAGAAAATTTGAACCGTCAGATTAGAAGAGAAAGAGGATAAAATTTCTAAAAAGATCTCAGCCATGCATTCTGATTCTCTTTAATTCCTGAGTGTCCGATCATGTCCTTTAAAATCCTAACCCTCCATCTCCCTCAAAATAAATCTTGACCCTTCATGGATAGCACCCAATCCCTATAAATACCTGCATGAAAACTGTTCAAAGGAGGACGGAAAAAATAGTGAATATAGCGGAAGGGCTCCGAAACTTAATTCAGTTCGTTACTCTGCTATTTTTGAGCTTTCATAAGAAAAACTTTTGAAACCAGTTTTACTGAAGTATTTTCTTGCAAAAGGGATTTTTGAATACTGAAACTCTCCATTTTCAGTTCGTTCATTATCCTGTGACACTCTCACTTTCTGTCTTTGTTATCTTTATTTCCACTCCCGTTGTCCAAGCTCAACTTCATTCAAACTCGGTTATTTTGACCTGACTGCATTTTAACAAAGTATCCTTCATTTCAAGGCAAACCTTTTTCCCCCGGCTATCAACCCGCAGTCCTATTACGTTTTATGATTCCGTAGTTAGTTTAGTAGATTCAGCTTCCTACAGGTGAGTGCTTATATCGCTGCTTTATCAAGTGCTCGTTTTATTTTACGTATTTCCTTTATTTTTATGTTTGTAATTTTCACCAAGTTCACACTGCATTAAAAAACGCGAAGAAGGTCATTCTCGAGTTTACTTCTTTGTTAATCAGTCCATTCTTTTGTTAATCTTTGTTACTTCTAGATGCAGGAGTTCTAGTCCCGATTAGCGTATAAGCAGTTGGATAAAATGTAGGTAACTGTGTCTTAAGCGTTTCTTTAAAATAATAGTAGGTCTGAATGACAAATCAGGAAAATAGTAAAGTCGAATAACTAGACTAACACAGAAGATAATGGGGTAAAACGTCATAAGGCGGAATAAAACCTAATCTAAGATAAATAAATGGAATAGATCGGGTATCAAAAGGTGCGGATAAAGGCGACCATGTAGGAGGTCGGAAAATTCAGTCTGGTATCCCCTGTCTAGTCACAAGGTACTAATAAGTTAAAAGAAGCCTTATTCCGATCCCCGGCATCTTTGAATGCCAGAACCCTTAGTTTTAGGCTCTTGTGATGAGTAGCTATAATCAAATTTCGAAAGGTTGGAAAAGTCCTCATCCGACTCCTATTAAAATAAAAGAGATCGGAGGAGAGTTCTTATCTGATTCTCACCTAAAAATTTTAATAAATATTAAAAGAGATCGGAGGAGAGTTCTTATCCGGTTCTCAATCTAAAAATTTCCATAAATTTTTAAAAGAGATCGGAGGAGAGTTCTTATCCGATTCTCACCTAAAAATTTCCATAAATATTTAAAAGAGATCGGAGGAGAGTTCTTATCCAATTCTCACCTAAAAATTTCCATAAATATTTAAAAGAGATCGGAGGAGAGTTCTTATCCTGTTCTCAAATCAAAATTTCCATAAATATTTAAGGGAGATCGGAGGAGAGTTCTTATCCGATTCTCAAATCAAATTTTAATAAATACGCAAAATGAACCCCCCTAAAAGTAAAACTAATACGCAACAACAATTCACCAAGGGTCATCTCATTTATTCATGTATCTGGGTAACCCAAATTGGTGAAAAATCAAATATTCCCTTTTATCAAAAGGATTAACATTTCCATTCAAACTCTCCTAACTATTAATTTTAGTTTATAAAGAGCTTGAAGTTAAATCTGCTTACCCTCATTGAGGGACGAGGTGGGGTGCCTAACACCTTCCTCACCCGTTTATGGGCCCCGAACCTAGAATCTCTGTTTTTGAAGTGGTTTCATTTTAATTTATTTTCACAAATGGTTTTCTTTAATTTCCCTCAAAATTAAAGTGGCGACTCCTCACTCTTTCCCACTTCGGTGAGTGTTCGTACAGGCGACCGCAAAACCCCTTGCGACAGGAAATACAAGTTTGAAGGAAGTTGATTCTGATTTCCTTCAATTTCTCTTTCAAGCAAACTAAAGAGTATTTTAAAGGAAACTAAACCCCATTCTCATGCGATGTTTAATTACCCAAAACCCTTTAAGCATTTCAATCAACTTGAAATTACTCTTAATCCACTAGTTTATTTCTAACACTAGGTGATTAAGTTCATTATCTTGATTATCTATCATAGATTTTCACCTCTCGGTTCTTCAATATAAGATTAAGAACAAAACCCAAAGGGTACCAATGATGGGTATGTAAATAAGCACACAAGATAGGAATCAAAGCTTATATATACTAAAATCTAGTTAAAATCAGTCCAAATCCACAAATAAAACTTAAATCATTACACCCAACTCTGAAATCTTAAGTATCTACGCACTCATGCTTGTATTTACAAGTAGAAAATATGAAATAGAGCAAGAAAACATGAAAATAAAACTAAAAATAAAAGAACCCAGAAGAAGAAGATCCAAATCTCTGAAAATGGAAGCTAGAAAACGTCACTCTATAGGTGTTCTTCCTTCAAAAAAAATGACGTGATTCCCTCTTTCCTTTCTCTTTTGATTTTTCTCTCTCTTTCTCCTTATGGTAAAAATGAGAATATGATGCTTATATATTCCCTCAAGGTTTACCTTAAAAATAGTCTCTAAAGGGATAAAGACAAAAGATATAAAAGGTGTGAAAAGAGAAAATTTTTCCATGTTAGTAAATCTGCCAGCGCCATCCCACATGCCTCATGTTGATTTAAGTTGTTTTCCACATGCCTCATGTTGATTCGGAGGAGGAGCTTTTAGATTCTGCACGACCAGCTACACGAGGCAAGTGGGAGTCCCTGAAACTTTCGGTGTGTTATGCTCCAAAATCTCTGTTTACACGACCCGCCACATGGGGCATGTTAAAGTCCATGAAACTTTTAGCATGTTTTGTCCCGAAATTTCTGTTTACACGACCCGGTGTGAATTTACATGCCTCATGTGGATTCCTGCTAGCTAACTCTTATCTTCACATGACCCTCAACACGAGGCATGTTGAGGCCCTTGAAAGTCTCGACTGGTCTTCTCCTTTAAGTGAATTTTCTTCATTTTTCACACTACTTTAAGCTTCCAAATCACTTTGAATTTCTTCTATATAGACCTTGTTGTCTTTAAACCTTATTAAAACCTATCAAAAACATTAAAATTCCAAAAATCAAATATAATAAAACTAAAATTAACAAATTAACTAAAATAAGCATTAAAAGCATAAAATTACTAAACTAGAAAGGCAAAATGGATGCAAAACTAACCTAAAACATCTATATAAAATGGGTTTATCAAAATCCCCCAAACTCAAATCTTTACTTATCCTCAAGCAAATATAAATTAATTATATGCAATTGGGGTACCTTTTCTTAAATTCATGAGAGTCACTCATTCAAACTTTAAAACTTACCTCTAGCCACCAACAAACCATATAACCACCTTCAAGGTATAAGGAATTCAATTCTCACTAAAGTTATCACCGCTTAGCCTTAGGTCAATTATTCATTCCATCAAACCCAAACCAATCAATTACATAGAGAAATCATGCTAAAATAGACTCTAAAACAATCCATAAACTAATGTGTCTCAAATGATGATGGAAATAGTTTAAATGGATGAATAATGTGCCAATCCCATGGGCAAACTAACTATTCCAATCTCCACTAATATAGCAAAACACAATCAAGAGATCAAAATGACTTTTAATGGTTGTAATGGGGCTAAAGGGTAATAATGTGGCTAACAAATAAAAGGCAAAAGAAAAGCAAAACATGAGAATAATTAAATTGTTAAAAAGATCAAGATACACTTTTTATTATTATTATTATTTATTTATTTATTATTTTATTTTAAGAATTAAATGGAAGGAAGAACTTTACAATAAATCACAAATGCTAGCATATAACTTTTACAACTCTTTTAGGGACTACATAAATAACATTGAGTTTTGCATTGCAATTGTCCCTTTTTAATCCACTCCCAAACTCATTTCTTTGTATACTTGGATGGTAAATAATTTTTTTTTTTTCGTAACATGATATGATTGCTAGCCAATTTTACGTTAGTACTTCTCCCACTTGATTGTTATATACCTTCTTTTTTTTCCTTTTTACATATCTATCACTTAAACAAATTATTCTCATGAAGGGTAGGTAAGTGTTTAGGTTTATGGCCAGGTAAATTATGGGAGCCAAGGAAATAAGGGGTATAAATGAAGACTCAAATTGGTTTCAAAGGGAAAATTTAAAATGAGGTTGGTTAAGACTAAAAATGTGGATTTAAAATTCGAAGAATGCCTTAATCATTTCTCTTTTCAAGTGAATGCTAAAATTTCGCCTCGAAAGATTTAGAAGGCTTATTCTAGGATTGGAGAGGCACAATTAGTTATTTCTTACTCTAAAGTTTTCTTTAAGCACTCAAAACTCAATGTAATAAATTGGGTGGCCCTTGGCTGAGAAGATATAAATCTAGATAAGAATCTCATAACCTCATACCAATCTGGAGCTTTTAATCTGTCAAACCCATCTAGAGGTAAGCTCAATTAGTTTTTAAAATGATTCTCAATCTTCTAAGGATTAGGTAAAATTTTATTTTTTTATATTTTTTTTATGTATGCATGATTCCTATAATGAATGGAAAAATTAAATAAAATAAAATAAATTGAAATAAAAACTATACATGATCTATATGATATCTATATGCAAGTGTATATATTTACATGGTGTAGGTGTATGGTGTATGTGAACTATGTAACTAAGTATAAATGAAATGCAATTTAAGTAATGTAAATAAAAAGGATTAAAAATTTTGCAAAAAATTTTGCCCTCCCCCAAACTCAAATTAGACAATGTCCTCATTGGCTTAAACGAAGTGGCAGAAATATCAATGAAATCAATAAATGATAACTTGGAGAGATATAAGCTAAGAAAGAGTGGAACAGAGTTACCATGTAGAACGTACATGCCTAGTGGTGAATGATCAGAATATGCACATGAGGCATGTGAATTATAAGTATTGGGAGCATGAGGCATGTTGAAGTAAAGGTAAATTAGCATGCCCTGTGCTGAATGCTGATCAACTGACACTGGGTACTAACATGGGGCTTGTCATGCCCCTTGAAAATTTCAATAGGTTTCAAAAATTTTGTAATTTTAAGCAATTCAAATATCTTACATGATAGCATAACCCTTAATATGAGGCATGTCATACTCAATGCTATCAGACCTAATATAAAACTCAAGTTTTCACTCTAAAAAACCAAAATTCTAAAAATACTCTACCAAAGAACAATCAAATCAATATGAATTGTTTTCCAAAACACTTCAAAATATATCTCAACCATAGTTCACACCTCAAATCACAAAAGTTTAACTCAATATCATGTATTGTCAACCCATATACTCATACCATCAAAGCATATTCAATATATTCAATAAAAGTCAAGAAAATACTATTCACATAAAAAAAAATATGCAGCAAACTCAATCTTTAATGCATGCTTGACACTCAAAATAACAAAAATCTATACCTTGACACTTTATATTAAATTTCCATTAAATTAATACTTCAAAACACATATATCAACCAAACTTCCTTATTTCATCAAAGTATATTCTACCTAATAGCAATTTGGCATTAAAAAAAATACTGTTCACAATGAGATAAAAGTGCAGAATACTTCCCCAAACAACAGTTACCCTTTCTTCTTGCAGTATATTACTAACTCCAAATTATAGCAATCATCCCTTCAAGATTAACAAATTTAAAATAAGCTAAATTGGCCAAACTAATACATATAAACATAGTTAAAACACTAAAATAATCCAAAATTAAATATAAACATGTTAAGCATCATTGCACAATCCTAGAGCAAAATTTAATCCTTATCATCAATTTCTCTCAACTAAATTTTTTGATTTCATTCTAGCTCAAGCAACTCATCATCATGGCAAAAAATTTACTGTTTACCAATAGATTAAAAGAAACACATAAAACTTTTCCTAAATCAGCAACATGGTTTTCTTTGTAGCAATTTCCAAAACATCCAATCTTTGCATTTTGTCTACAAACCAAAAATTAGACAAATATCAAAATTTGAGCTATAAGGGATGAAATAAGAAAAAGAAAATTAACAAACTACTAAAAATAAACTTGGGTACCTCCCAAGAAGTGCTAATTTAAGGTCATTAGCTTGACCCCTTTTCAGTTCATGGTGATTGGAATTGGAAAGTGTTGCCTCCCTTCTCAACAGGTGATGCAATAAATTTGTACTTCAACTTTTTCCCATTGACTATGAAGTACCTGTTGCTTTGTTTAGAATCCCAACCACACCTTGCAAATTACTCTTACAAACTTGAGATGAACCTTCTACTTTAAGTTGTTTAGATGGAGCCTTAAGTTTTACTCTTAGAGTATCATTCTTATAAAAAGGAAGTGGCAAAGGAGACTTTTTCTTTTGCACTGTATGCTGATTACACTGAGAATGAAGAGTAATTTGACTTCCCTCCAACTTAATATCCTCCATTCCAATATCATTTTCTACAACATCCACCCTATAGCAAGAATTTACCACAGCTGATTCCTTGGAATCTTGGAATAGATTGAATTCTATTTCCTCTTCTCCTACCTTCAACTTTAATTTCCCATTCTTCACATCTATATTAGCTCCTGCAGTAGCTAAAAATGGTCTTCCAAGTATAATGGGTGTTCTTACATTCTCCTCCATCTCTAGAACCACAAAATCCACAAGAATAAAAAAATTTTCCCACCTTCAATGGCACATTCTCCAAAATTCCCACTTTGAAAGGATCGGGCTCTAACCACTAGAAGAATTGTCCGCTTTGTTTTTCTTCTTTATACTTAACTATTTGGAAATTACTAATTATTTGCGTTTAAGGCTTATCTAGGTATATTAGACGTGGTTCTAATCCCCTTAATTGTCCGAACAAATACCGGTCACTGAAACAGTAAAATATACCAGGCTATATAAATAGGGGTGTTACATTGACATTGTTGTTCGGGATTTGTTTTGTTTGATATTAGACAATTGATTGTTTAGTTAATTTGGGCATTTTATTTTTTATTTTAGTTTCTCTTCTTTATCATTTTACTTTGAGATTTTCTTATTTTGGTTTTTCAGGTACATATCTTTTATATGAGAAGAACAAAAAGTGCAAAAATTGATTTAATTTTTAATCTTGAGATTGAAAAGATAGCTAAAGCTTTAAGAGCAGAGTCTAAAAGAAGAAAAGCTGAACTCAGAATTCAAAGACAGCAAGAGCAACATAAAGAGCAACAAGTGATAGAAACTATGGAAAACAACAACAACCGATCAATTAAGGATCATGCTTTTCCTAATTTTAAAGATTTTAGACCGAGTATTACAAGGCCTAGAGTGGAAGCAAACAACTTTGAGTTGAAGCCCTCACTCTGTCAAATGGTTCAATAATCACAGTTTGGGGGAGGTCCTATTGAGAGTCCACATGTGCACCTTACACATTTTCTTGAAATTAGTGACATACTGAAGATAAATGGAGTGTCAGATGATGCCATCCGATTGAGATTATTTCCTTTTTCTTCGAAGGATCGTGCTAGGGAGTGGTTGCATTCCTTACCTTCGGGTTCAATAACTTCTTGGGATGAGTTGTCACAAGCTTTCTTGGCTCAATACTTTCCTCCTAGCAAGATTGCAAAATTGAGAAATGAATTAACTTCTTTCAGACCAAGGGATTATGAGAGTCTCTATGAAGCTTGGGAGAGACATAAGGATCTTCAAATGAGATGTCCACATCATGGAATCCCTAAATGGATGCTAGTTCAACATTTCTACAATGGTGTTTCTCCAGCAATTAGAAGTATAATTGATGCATCTTCAGGAGGTGATCTTATGGAAAAGTCAGAAGATGAAGCTTATTCAACATTGGATAAAATTGCTTACAATAATTATCAATGGAGCTGTGAAGAAAATGAAATGAAGAAGCCACCAACTGGTGTATATGAATTAGCCATGAGTATGTTCAATGCCAAATTTGATGCTTTGACGAGAAAAATGGATAATTTAAGCATGAAGGTTGACTCATCAATTGGAGGATTTAGTCATACAAAAGATGTTGGCAATAGAAATATGCATTGCATCAATGATTTTCCTTCTTATGGGCAAGAGTTTGGAAATGAGTAAGTTGATTTTGTTGGGAATTACAATCAGAAACCAGTTGGTAATCCTTTTTTTGCTACATATAATCCAGCATGGAGGAACCACCCTAACTTTTCTTGGGAAGGTCGACGAGGGCAGCAACAGAATTATCAACAACCTCCTAATTTTTAGCAACAATAGTAGAATTTTCAGCAAAACAGAGTACCACCTGGATTTCCACCACAAAGGAATCAAAATGCACCTATTCCACAACCACCAGTTCAGTCTTCAGACCAAGATTCAATTTTTAAGTCTATGATGGAGATTTTCTTAACTGCTCAACAAAAATAAGGAGAAATGATTCAACAATTAACTTCAAGGATAGACCAGCTTGCCACTCATAATAGGATGTTGGAAAACCAAATAGCTCAATAAGAAAGTTCTTCTAGCAAAGCACAAGAGAAACTTCTAAGTCAACCAAAGAATCCTAAAGAACATTGCAACGCAATGATCCTAAGGAGTGGGAAAATTATGGGAGAAAAAGAGAAAGATGAGATAGAAGAGGAAAAGGAGAAAGAAGATGAAGACAAGAATGAATTCACCTCGAATCATGATGAAGTTAATAAGGAAGCAAACAAGAAGAAGGAAGTTGAAAAAGAAGAAGAGGAAAAGTATGTGCCTCCACCACCATACAAGCCACCATTGCCATATCCTTAGAGGTTTCAGAAAGCAAAGCTAGATAAGCAGTTTGGGAAATTTTTGGAAGTTTTGAAGAAGTTATACATCAACATTCCATTTACAGATGCAATTTCTCAAATGCCCTCATATACTAAGTTCCTAAAGAAAATTTTGTTAAACAAGAAAAAATTGGAGGATTATGAAACTGTTGCACTTACTGAAGAATGCAGTGCTATATTGCAGAATAAGCTTCCCTCTAAGCTTAAAGATCCAGAAAGTTTCTCTATTCCATGTCACATTGGAGAGACAAGTATTGAAAAGGCATTGTGTGATCTTGGAGCTAGTGTAAGTTTGATGCCACTCTCCATTTGTGAAAAGCTGAAGGTAGGAGATTTGAAGCCCACCACCATTTCTTTGCAACTAGCTGATAGATCTATCAAATATCCAGTGTGTAACGATCGAGCTCCAACCACTAGAGGATTTGTTCGCTTTGTTTTTCTTCTTTATACTTAACTATTTGACAATTACTTATTATTTACGTTTAAGGCTTATCTAGGTGTCTTAGACATAGTTCTAACCCCCTTAATTGTCTGGACCGATACGGGTCACCGGAACAGTAAAATATACCAGGCTATGCAAATAGGGGTGTTACAATTCTTCCCTCCTTAAAATAAATTTTATCTCAAAATTTTACCTGGTATCAGTCTCTGAACAGCTGTGAGTGCTGTCTCCTCATGTCCTCTTCACGCTCCCAAGTAGCTTCTTGGCCTGAATGATGGTTATACAGCACTTTAACCAATACTATTTACTCATCGATTGCTCACCTCATGTGCCAAGTTTCTTATGAGCTTCTGTCATAAGTTATATTCAAATTCATTTTAATTTTAGAGGTAAGCAAATATGTGTGCTCATGCATTACATAATTAAACTTTTAAAAGTTAATTAATTAATTATGGGTTAGGTCCCTTAGGCAAATCTCACATCGGCAAAGCACGAAGATGGTCTTGCGTTCAAAAAGTAATGATATATAAAATGGTGGAACTAATCATTAGAGACGCTTTTTGGTGGAATGGCTTGGAAAGTTGGAAGAACTCCAGGGTTAAGCGTGCTCGCTTGAGAGAAATCCAAGGATGGGTGACCTGCTGGGAAGTTCTCCATTCCACCTATGGGACAAAACTGTGAGCCTTATGGCCAAAGCGGACAATTCCTCTAGTGGTGGGAGCCCGATCGTTACAATTGGTATCAGAGCAGCTCGCGTGTCCTCTTGGGTGATGGTGGGGCAAACCTCAGCGAGGACGCTGAGTCCCGAAAGGAGGGCGAGAAAGGTTCCTTAGGCAAATCCTACATCGGTAAAGCACAGTGATGGTCTTGAGTTCAAAAAGTAATGATATATAAAATGGTGGAACTAATCATTAGAGGTGCCTTTTGGTGGAATGGCTTGGAGAGTTGGAAGAACTCCAGGGTTAAGAGTGCTCGCTTGAGAGAAATCCTAGGATGGGTGACCTCCTGGGAAGTTCTCCATTTCACCTATGGGACAAAATCATGAGGCTTATGGCCAAAGCGGACAATTCCTCTAGTGGTGGGAGCCCGATCGTTACAGCTAAAAACTTGTTTGCGTACTCCGCAAGTATATGGGTTGTTCAAGTAGTAAAGAAAAGATATCATCCCACAGATATTTGTTGTTTGAGTACCAAACTATAAAAATTATGATTATTTAGGCTATCGATAATTTGTGCCAAAAATAGAGTAAAAGATGCATCAAATTAAATTGGGAAAAATAAGGAAATTATAATAAATTAAGCAATTAAAATTCTAAGCACTATACTAATTTACTAAAATTTTAGCAAGTAACAAAAGATTTAATTAATTAATGGTAAAAATTGATTCCAGAGTTGAGGTTCATGTAGTAAATTTCATTGGGATTTGGATAGGCAAGGCCAAGATTAAGGGAAATACAAGTTTGAAGGAAGTTGATTCCGATTTCCTTTAATTTCTCTTTCAAGCAAACTAAAGAGTTTTTTAAAGGAAACTACACCCCATTCTCATGCGATGTTTAATTACCCAAAACCCTTTAAGCATTTTTATCAACTTGAAATTCCTCTTCACCCACTAGTTTATTTCTAACACTATATGATTAAGTTCATTATCTTGATTATCTATCATATATTTTCATCTCTCGGTTCTTCAATCTAAGATTAAGAACAAAACCCAAAGGGTACCAACAATGGGTATGTAAATAAGCACACAAGATAAGAATCAAAGCTTATATATACTAAAATCTGATTAAAACTAGTCCAAATCCACAAATAAAACTTAAATCATTATACCGAACTCTGAAATCTTAAGTATCTACTCACTCATGCTTGTATTTGCAAGTAGAAAATATGAAATAGAGCAAGAAAATATGAAAATAAAACTAAAAATGAAAGAACCCAGAAGAAGAAGATCCAAATCTCTGAAAATGGAAGCTGAAAAACGTCACTCTGTAGGTGTTCTTCCTCCAAAAAAAAAAATGGCGTGATTCTCTCTTTCCTTTCTATTTTGATTTTTCTCTTTCTCCTTATGGTAAAAATGAGAATATGATGCTTATATATCTCCTCAAGGTTTGCCCTAAAAATAGACTCTAAAGGGATAAAGACAAAAGGTGTGAAAAGAGAACATTTTTCCATGTCAGCAAATCTGCCAACGCCATCCCACATGCCTCATATTGATTTAAGTTATTTTCCACATGCCTCATGTTGATTCGGAGGAGGAGCTTTTAGATTTTGCACAACTAGCTACACGGGGCATGTGGGAGTCCCTAAAACTTTCGGTGTGTTATACTCTAAAATCTCTGTTTACACGACCCGCCACACGGGATATGTTAAAGTCCATGAAACTTTCGGCGTGTTTTGTCCCGAAATTTCTATTTACATGACCCGGTGTGAATTTACATGCCTCATGTGGATTTCTGCTGGTTAACTCTTATCTTCACATAACCCTCAACGCGGGGCATGTTGAGGCCCTTGAAAGTCTCAGCCGGTCTTCTCCTTTAAGTGAATTTTCTTCATTTTTCACACTACTTTAAGCTTCCAAATTACTTTGAATTTCTTCTATATGGACCTTTTTGCCTTTAAACCTTATTAAAACCTATCAAAAACATTAAAATTCCAAAAATCAAATATAATGAAATTAAAATTAACAAATTAACTAAAATAAGCATTAAAAGCATAAAATTACTAAACTATAAAGGCAAAATGGATGCAAAACTACCCTAAAACATCTATATAAAATGGGTTTATCAAATCTAAGTTGGAGTTCTTTATGAAAGTTATTCTAAATTATCTAATCTTTCCATTGATATAAAATTCAGGTCAATTGGACATTTCGACACTGAGTTATGGCCAAATGCACAAATACTGTTCATTTAGTTACTTTTACTAGATCCAGAATTAGTTACCCAGATTTGGTCAATTTTTAGGTCATCCTAGGTTAGTTTTCTGAGCAGGTTTCCTTCATAAAAAAATGTGGTTTAAGGTCTTAAATTTCATCTCTAATTGGCTTCACACCAATTGGAGCTGTCCAGCTCTACTTACATTCATTTAAACACACTAGACTCATAGGTCTAGAATTCCCTGCACAAGAAGAACACTCCCAATACCACTTTCCCACACTACTACCATCCATAATTCACATTCCATGCACTTCAATTAGTCCATAATTGGTCTCAACATCAACAATTTATCAACATATCATTAAATTCCTAATTTTTATATCAAACCCTAGCTCCATTTCAAGATTTACACAACACTTATCACATTAGGTATACTAATCAATTTCTAATTGATGTCTACACATTAAACACCATTTCTAATGTTAGTAGTATACTCTAGAGCATATCATTTAGTGTGTATCTAGTATATATTTTATTAATAAAAGGCAATTTTACTTTTTCATTTACATAATGTATTAATGTGTAATAGAAAAGGTCCATTGATATTTTATTAGAAATTCTATTCTTAAGTTGTTAAGAATATGAGTGACAGTATTTCTAGCACAAAGTATCATAAATTGGTTCACAATCGAGGATACTTCACAATAAGGATATGACTTATCCAGAAAGATTGTAATCATGTTTGTTTCTAAGGTATTTATATGAGATATAAATAAGATGGAATGGTGAGTCTCATGCCATATAACAAACATGATAGTCACTTATACATGATAAGTAGGCCAAACCAGTGATGAAGGAACGGAAGTGTGAAAAACACAAGTTTATACCATTGAATTCAAAATTTTTCACCTAGGGTCATATGCACCATACAAGATTTATTTTTATCTATTTGATTTCAATGATAAACAACATATTAAAACTCTTTTAATATGTTTTTGGATCTGTATTTGCCATTTAAGATTTTAAAATTAATCATATTAATTTTAGAACCCTAGATTAAATCAAGAACAATTACACTAATCTCTTGATGCACTGCAGCGTGTCTGCGCCTTTGAGATTCGTCTTCAGGACACCAGATGTTGTCCCTCTAGCTTGTCCACACCAAGAACACCTATGGAAGCCCTTGAACAACTTCTAAAGCTTTTCTATTAATTAAAAATTCAAGTTCTGCCTTTTAAAAGATTAGAGATGTAAACAAGACACTAGAAATGATTTCTAGTATTTTAATTCAAAAGATTGATGGCTAATCTCTTTGAATTGATGAGAGATGAAGAAGAATAGATGGAGAGCCTCAAAATGGCGTGACAAAGGAGGAGTGGCTGCTGGTTGCTTTTTTTTTTCATAACAACACTTATATAGCTAGGTTAACACATTAAACCCTTGCCACATGTCACCCTTTGATTAGCTCTAGGTTTAAGTGACTCAATCACATTGTGCCAAATGTAAAACCTATATTTAATCTTAATATTAATCATCTTACATGATTAAAAACATTTGGCAAGCTTATGTGTAATCCCATGTGTCACCATCTCATGGTGCCACGCGTCACACTGTGAAATGACCAAAATGCCCCTGTATCTTAATTTTGAGTTCTCAACCCAAAATAATTATTTCTCTTATTCTAATCAATTTATATCAAATATAAATTAATTAATTAATCTCTATTAATTAATTTCTCATTAATTAAATTCATATTTAAACACTTTAAATATAAATTTAACTTATACTACACATCCAATAATCTAGATTTGGTTTCAAGTCATGCTAGGGACTTTACAATCTAATTGCAAACCAAACCTATTTAATTAATCAATTAAACTCTTTAATTAATTAATTAAATCATATTTAATTAGGTGATAACTTGTGTATGTGTGTGACTTACTAGGCTCATCACTAATTGACAATGAGACATGATATCAACTCTTAATATCATCAGAACTCTTTCTTACCATAAATGATTTCTCTAAATCATTTTATGCACCTCATAAACCATGATTAACACCTAGCATAGCATGCCATGGCTACCCAATTAGTAATAAGGTTTACCTTAAATGAACCCATAATCATATGTTACCATGCACTGAAATCTCTCTGTTACAAAATCCCAACTTAAGCTGGAGTCATGGATTATGTCAAACTCCATTTGCTATGAATATTATGTTCTCTTTTAATTCCAGTTCTTGATTAAAAAGATTTTCTCATCAGAAACTCTTTTATGAATAAATCTATCTGTCCTGGCCAGGAACATGAAACATCAAGAATAATTAAATGAACATAGGATTTTATCTCTATTTACTTAGAGGAACAGATTCCATCCTGATCAACACCTACCTCCATATATAACTAGTAGGAGCCAACACATGCCCATATACCCATACATAGTACAAGTATGAAAGCAGTATCAAACTCAAATCACCTATATACAAGATAACTGTGCTATCTCAGGTCTAAAGATTATATGCACTGATATGGTTTATGACAATACATTGACAAGAGTAAACTCCATGTGCTTGTCATAAGTGTCACTGGTTCGGCCTACTTATCATTTATAAGTGCCTATCATGTTTGCTATATGGCATGAGACTCACCATTCCATCTTATTTATATCACATATAAATAACTTGGTAACAAACATGAATACAATCTTTTTGGATAAGTCATGTCCTTATTATGAAGTATCCTCGATTGTGAACCTATTTATGATACTTTGTACTAGAAATACTGTCACTCATATTCTTAACAACTTAAGAATAGAATTTCTAACAAAATATCAATGGACCTTTTCTATTACACATAAATATATTATGTAAATGGAAAAGTGGAAATGCCTTTTATTAATAAAAATATGTACAAGATACATACTAAATGATATGCTCTAGGGCATACTACTAACAAGTGATGCATATAACAAGCACATGGAGTTTACTCTTGTCAATGCATTGTCATATATCATATAAGTGCATATAATCTTTAGACCTGAGATAACATAATTATCTTGTATATAGGTGGTTTGAATTTGATACTGTTTTCATACTTGTACTGTGTATGGGTATATGGGCATGTGTTGGCTCCTACTAGTTATATATGGAGGTAGGTGTTGATCAAGATGGAATCTATTACCCTAAGTAAATAGGGATAAAGTCCTATGTTCATTTAATTATTGTTGATGTTTTAAGTTCTTGGCCAGGACAGACAGATTTAGTTAGAAAAGAGTTTCTGATAAGAAAATATAATTAATCAAAAACTGGAATTAAAAGAGAACATAATATTTATAGCAAATGGGATTTGACATAAACCATGACTCTAGCTTGAATTGGGATTTTGTAACAGAGAGATTCTCATGCATGGTAACATATGATTATAGGTTCATTTAAGGTATTCCTTGTCACTGATTGGGTAGCCATGGCACACTATGCTAGGTGTCAACTATGGTCTATGAGATACCTAAAATGATTTAGAGAAATCATTTATGGTAAGAAAGAGTTCTAATGATATTAAGAGTTAATATCATATCTCATTGCCAATTAGTGATGAGCCTAGTAAGTCACACACATACACAAGATAATCACCAAGTAAAATGTGATTTAATTGATTAATTAAAGAGTTTAATTAATTAATTAAATATGATTGGTTTGCAATAAGATTGCAAAGTCCCTAGCATGACTTGAAACCAAATCTAGGTTATTGGATGTATAATATAAGTTAAATTTATATTTAAAGTGTTTAAATATGAATTTAGTTGTGAGAAATTAATTAATAGAGATTAATTAATTAATTTATATTTGATATAAATTGATTTGAAGAGGAGAAATAATGATTTTGGGTTGAGAACTCAAAATTACAACATAACAATAATTTGGTCATTTCACATGGTGACATGTGGTACCATGAGATGGTGACACATGGCATCATAATAGTTTGCCATTTGTCTTCCTATCATGCAAGGTGATCAAAGTCAAGATTAAGTCTAGCTTTGACACTTGGCTTAATGTGATTAAATCAATTAAAATTAAGATGCAATGTGGTGATAACATGTGGCAAGGGTTTAAGTGATGACCTAATTATAAAAGGGAAAAGAAAGAAAAATAAAAGACTCTTCTTCTTTGTCTCTAAGGTGCTGCCACTTTTAGAGCTCTCTCTCCTCTTCATCTTTTCTTATCAATTCAAAGAGAATTGCCCAAATTTCTTTGAATTAAAATTGCTAGCAATTATTTCTAATGTTCTATACACATATACAACCTTTCTAAAGGCAAAAATCCAATTTATAATTGGTTGGCAAGGCTTGAGAAGCAAGATTGGGGCATGCTCATTGGTGATCTTGGTGTGGACAAGCTAGAGGGATAACAATTGGGGTCCTAGGTGCTTCCTAAAGGTGCCAATCACATCCATAGTGCATCAAAGAGGTTAGTGCTCTAACTTCTCTTTTAAACTAGAGTTTAAATGAATTAATTTGTTAATTCACAATCTTGAATGACAAACATAAATCCTAATACATATTAAAAGTGTTTTAATATGTAATTGAGCATTGAAATTAATTAGGCATATAAAAGATGTGGTATGATATATGTAACCCTAGAAGAAAATTTTTGAAATTCAATGCTCTAATGAACAATTTTCGTGCTTCCGCTCCTTCATCTAAGCCATTAAAATCCATAAAAAACCATCAAACCCTACATCCTATCGTGGCTGCCAAAATCTAGGTCTTTCTTTTCATGCATGGATTTCAACTTTTCCCATGTAATTTACTCATACTTAACCTTGATTTAAACATTAGAAAGGAAAAGAAGAGAGAAGCTAGCACTAACCTCTTAGTGAGCAGAAATTTTCTCAAGCTTAAACTTCACTTTTTCCTTTTCTAATTGCTGCCTAAGTCTTGCTCTAGTGGTAAGGGTAAATTTTAGTGAAGGTAGAAAGGGATTTTATGGTGTTAAATTAAGCAAATCAAAGCTTCAAAAAGCAAAGCTATGGAGGATGGGAGAGAAGAATCGGCCAAGGCTAGTAAAATGAAGAAGATGGGCTGATTTTTGTGTTTTAAATTTTATTTTTATCCTTTTAATTTGTTTGTCAAATTGTGATTGGATGGAGAGTTTTTAATGGCATCATAGTGATGTCATAAGTCCATTTTAATTAATTTTCTTTTCTTTTCTTTTTTTTTCCACTCATTTTCAATTTAATTTTTAGCAATATTTATTCATATTTTATGTCATATAATTCACTTACATAAATGGACAAGTTGGTCAAAAATCGTCTCTGAAGGTGAAATGACCAAAATGCCCTCCATTTGGCTTAAGGAGCCAAAACTGTTTGTACCGATCTTAAAAATTCTCCTAACCTTTTCTTGACATTCTAATGCTACCTAGAGTGCCATAACTCTTCTCTGGTATCCCAAAAATTATTTCACAGGGTTCTCCTTAGGTTTAGGATTACTAACTGTCTTCACCATAACTTCTCATTAGGTCACCCATCACTGGGGCATCGGCTCATTTAACTTTATTATATTTCATTTCTAAAATTTTTTCTTAATTTTTCTTACCATTATTTCAATTATTTATGACTCCTCACTCTAGTCTAAATATAGTTTCAGACATTTTAGCTGTCCGGTCAGACATTGGTCACCGGAACGGTCGAATGCACGAACTAGCTAAAGTGAGGGTGTTACAATTATTCCCCTTTAACAAAAATTTCGTCCTCGAAATTTATCCAATGTAAATAGTCGAGGAGCTGCTACCTCCTCATTTCTTCACCTTACCAGAGAAAACAGATCTGCATTAGTGTTACCTCGACTCATATGAATGCAATGCATATTATGTAAACAATCTTATTCTATCTATCGATGCCGAGGAACGCCTAAACCGTGCTCTGATACTACTAAATGTAACACCCTTCATCCGACTATAGTGTAGCCGAGCAAGGCATGTCACACTCGGTGCCAGAGCACCCTTTCTTATCTTACCTTATTTCTTTAATAATTTTGAACTCGTTATATTTTTAAAATAATTCATATTCTTTAGAGAAACTAATGAAGTTTCCTCTTTTTAATTATAGTTTGACGTGATTCACTATTCACCTGTTTGAAATTTTTAATAATATTCTCAAATAAAGATCTCATCCATACTCATCATTTATGATAGTGTCCATATATTTCGATTCTTATTCATTACCATGCATATCCATTCATGCTCATTTCATACATCAAAATTCTCAAATTTCCATTAATTACATAATTTACAAACTGACTATATAATTTACAATTTACATAATATACAAATTAATTATAATTCCATAATTTACATTTCAACATAATAACTAATTATAAATACATAAAATAACTTTTGTGAGCTCTATCTACATACATTGCTGAGGAGGTGACAACCTTGAGTACTTTTGACACTTCTGCAGATCCAACTTCAAAAATCCTAGTCTAATATCTACTAGGCTTTATCTTTAGTATCTGCGCGAGGAAACAGATCCATCGCGCTAAGCATTGCTGCTTGGTGGTGCTATAATATAACAAGAAAATAGTATATACAACATTCAATTATTTAACAATATTAAATTTAGTCTTAATTTATTATGAGAGGCGCATTTGTAATATTTATTTACGTTCTACTTCTTTTGCAAATCTTCTTATCATTTCACTAATTTATTTCTAGGTATTTTGAATCATTGCATAGTAAATAAAATTTTAAAACAAATTCTAGTTTGTTTCTTATTCATTCATTTAATTCACATTATTCTTAACAAATTCCACTGTCCAAGTAACCTACGATAGACTGACTAAACTGGATAACAGGTCGTTAGCACTGGACACCACGGTGCCTCGGGCCGTCATACCATGGGACGTGAAATGCGGAACGTCAACCACGTATGCAGTCAGAATGGCTAAAAAGCCATGATAACATATCAGTATGGCTAAAAGCCATGATAACATATAATCGAGCATAAAAGGCATGAGTGCGGGCATAAAGCCATGAATACAGGCATAAATCCTTACGCAGTACTGCTAAAATAATACCCTATTGGCATGCCAATCTATCCAATCTGATACACGTATCTAGGCAATACATGGGCACATTAATACCTTTAAGGGTTTATAAGTAGTATTATTTCATTATATTTTCTATTTATATTTTATAACATTTTAATTCTCATCAAGATGAAAGCATAATTTCTGAATCACACTTATACATAGTTTATGCACTCATCATAATTTATACATTCTTATTTATCACAATTTACATCAATGGTTCTCATGAACCATTATACTTAAAACATTCTTCTATGTTTTAGGGTCACTCAAATTCAAAAAAAATCACAATTCACGAATCACTTTATATATATTAACAATCATAATAGCTTCTTTAATTTCTTTTATTATTCCTTATGTTTTTTGGGTTACTATTCATACATTACTATTCACTCAATTTGTTGACTTTTTTATACATAATATGTATGTAAATTTTAGATACATAATTATATCACATTTTGGGTTCTAAGTTTGTTGGCATTGATTGCCAATTGAAATTCAAAGCCTCCTAAAAGTATTTTCAAAAATTTAGTTTTGTGTCCTATATTTTTACTGTTTTATTGGTCTAAGCTACAGTAAAAATTTGATAAACTTTTCTTCAAAAAAGTTGTTCCTTATTGTGTCTTCTTTAATTTCCTTTTTGAATCACTCCATTTGGAGTTTTCTAGCTCAAGTTATGCTAATTTCTTTAAGGCTGGCCGGATTACTTTCTACCCAAAATTTTTGGGCAGAATTAGTTCTGGCAGTTTTGGTACCTTGATTTTGGCTAGCAATTTAGATCGGTTAAGTTCAAAATCTGAGTTGGTGTTCTTCATAAAAGTTGTTCTAAATTGTCTAATCTTTCCATTGATATAAAATTCAGGTCAATTAGATATTTCTACACTGAGTTATGACCAAATGAACAAACACTATTTATTTGATCACTTTTACCAGATCCAGAATTGATTACCCGGATTTGGTTAATTTTTAGGTCATCCTAGGTTGGTTTTCTAGGCAGGGTTCCTCCATTAAAAATATGGCTTAAGGTCTTATATTTCATCTTCAATTGGCCTCACACCAATTGGAGCTGTTTAGCTCTACTTATATTCATTTAAACAAACTGGACTCATAGGTCCAGAATTCCCTGCTCAAGAAGAACACTCCCAATACCACCTTCCCACACTACTACCATCCACAATTCACATTCCATGCACTTCAATTAGTCCATAATTGGTCTCAACATTAATAATTTATCAACATATTATTAAATTCCTAATTTTTATATCAAACCCTAGCTCTAATTCATGATTTACACAACACTTATCACATTAGGCATACTAATCAATTTCTAATTGATGTCTACACATCATGTAACACCCCTCACCCGACTACAGTGTAGCCGAGCAAAGTGTGCTACATTCGGTGCCGGAGCACCCTATCTTATCTTACTTTATTCCTTTTATAATTTGATCTCATTATATTTTAATATTAATTATTTTTCGACGGAGAAACCAGCGGAGTTTCCCATATTTTATTACCAGTTGACGTATTGTACTATTTACCTGTTTGAAAATTTCAATAATATTTTACAAATAAAATCTCATCAATTATTTTCATAACCATCTCATACATATATCTCAATTTCATATTCATTTCCATGCATTATCTATATATTTCAAATCTGTCTTCGAATCCATACAATCTCATTCATGCTCAAATCACATAAGTAAAATTTTCAAATTTCTTTAATTTACATAATTTCATAATTTACATGATATATAAATTAATTACATATGAAAAAGCTAATTTATTAAATTACATTACATTTCTATTAGTTACCTGCTCATAATCTACATTATAATACAATATCTAGCATTTTATACTAAATACAAAATATGATCTATATGGGCCCTATCTACATGCATTGCTGAGGAGGTGACAACCTTGAATACTCCAGCCACTTCTGCAGATCTGGACTCCAAAAATCTTAGTCAAAGTACCTGCGCGAGGAAACAAATCCATCGCGCTAAGTATTGCTGCTTAGTGGTGCCAATAATACAAGAAAATATAATATGCAAATAAAAATCATAATTTCTTAGCCATTGTGTTCATAAGAACTGAATAATTACCAACTTAATGTTTAGTCGAGGGCTAATTACGTTTTATGATATTAACTTCTTCATGCATTTTGTTAATTATTTTCTTCATGATCTTGAGTTTCTTTGTATTCTATCATAATCATTCCTGATATTTAATTTTCGTATTTTCTTTAACAATCAGTTCAATTACAGTTATACTTTTCCATGCCCAAGTAACCTATACTGAACGACTGGACTGGATAACGGGTCGTTGGCACTGGACACCGCGGTGTCTCGGGCCGTCATACCATGGGACGCAGAACGTCAACCACGTATGCAGTCAGTATGGCTAAAAGCCATGATATCACATAATCGGGCATAAAAGCCATGAATACGGGCATAAAGCCATGAATACAAGCATAAAGCCTTTCGCAGTACTGCTAAAACAATACCCTATTGGCATGCCAAACTATCTAATCCGACACACATGTCTAGGCAATACAAGGGCACATAATATCATTAAATGTTCATAAGTTTTATTATTTCATTTTATGTTCCAATTATCGTTCATAGTATTTTAATTTTATTTATAGTAGAAGCATAAATCTTCAAATCTCATTTTTATATAATTTATGCATTCATCATACCATTCACGTTAATTGCAATTTACATCAATCGATTTTCATGTACCATTTGTACATCGAAATATTTCCATTTCTCTCATGATGAGAGCAATTAACCCATTTACACATCCATGTGATTCATCTAATCGTTACAATATTTATATGAATTAGTATTCACATTATTACCTCTCATGTACCAATTTTTGTACAAGGTATTATAATCCTATTTGAAACAAATACGTAAATCCTAATGATAACTTTATCTCATTTATACTCTAAACAATCCATTTGTGTTAATTACAATTTATATTTCAAGTTGTATTACTTATGTAATATGTGTAATTTTGTTTACTATTCACCTTACTAGTCAACCAAAATATTGACTTTTTCATACACAATAAATTTATTGAACCTAAGTTCTCAAAGATACCACATTTTGCATTTTAAACTTGTTGGAATAAGTCACAAATACCATTTCCAAACTTAAAACCAAGAGGGTAGAATTTTCAGTTTCTGTGACCCAACTTTACTGTTCCATTAAGCCCTGTTTCAGTGGGAATTTGAGGAAATGGTAAACATGAAAGTTGTTCCTTATTTTGTCTAGTTGAATTTCCTTTTTTGAATCACTCCATTTGGAGTTTTTTAGCTCTAGATATGGTCCAAAAACCACAGCTGGCCGGATTGCCAAACTGCAGACTTGACCATATCTATAGTAACATGAACAGTGACTGCCACTGCCATTTGGGTTAGGTTCTGGTCATAATTTGGGGTAAGTTTCTTCATTAAAGTTGTTTTTCTATGTCTTAACTTGTTTCTGTAAAAATTTCAGGTCAATTGACCATATCTACAGTGAGTTATGGCCAAATGAACAGTTACTGTTCATTTGGTCATTTCTGCAGGTGCTGTTGCAGGGTATCCGGATTGGGGCCAACTTTTGGTCCTCTTGCTTTGGTCTTTTGGGCATGGTTTCTTCAGCAAAAATGTGCCATTATAAGCCTAGTTTCATGTTCAATTGGCCAAACACCAATTGGACCTACACAGCCAAAGTTATGGCTGTGTAAGTGGACTGAAATTTCAGTCACTCTGCTGCTATCCTTAGGCAGCCTACACATTCACTTGGCCATGCTATATTTCAGTCCAAATTGTGGTCAACTTACCTAAAATGGTCACTAATTGACCCTTAAAATGTTCTCTAACAATTTCCTAAGCCAAGTCAAATTTTCACTCTTAAAACCCTAGCTCAAATTCAAGGGTTACACCAATTACCTTAGTTAGCATACCAATTCATTATACTTGTGTATATGTACCTTAAACATCATTTCTAATCCACTCTAAGTCCAACAAAACACTCATTTCTATTCCTTCAATAGGGCTGCCAAAATTCATGGCATTCATACACATAATTTTTATTCATTTTAGTTACAATTCCTTACTTATTTCAAGTCCCTTAACATAGAAATAAAGAGCTTTAGGTGTATATATGCACTAACCTTTAAGTGGCAGATTTTTCCCAAGCTAAAACTTCACTTTCCTTCACTTTCTAGGCTGCCAAAAGGTTATGCAAGGTGTAAGAATAAATTTTAGTGAAAGGGGTAGGAGGAATTATGGTGAAAAGAGGAGAGAAATGAAGCTTTGGTTGAAAATCAATGGAGGTTTGGCTATGGAATTTGAGAGCTACGGGTGAGCTTTGTGAAGGTGAGGGCTGCTGGAATTTTAGGAGCTTTTGTTGTATTCTTATACATATTTTATTAGTTAATTTAAGTGTTGACTAAATGTGATTGGTGGGTAAGTGTTTAATGACATCATATGATGTCATAATTGGTATTTTCTTCCATTTTTTTTTCTTCTCTTCTCTACTCATTTTCACTTTAATTTTTGGTAATGTTTCTTCATATTTTATGTCATAATAATTATTTACTCCACTGGACAAGTCGGCCAAAAATCACCTCTGAAGGCGAAATGACCAAAATGCCCTCCGTTTGGCTTAACGGGTCAAAATTGTCTGTACCGATCGAAAAAATTTTCTAAATATTTTCTTGGCATTCTAATGCCATAGGAACCTCAATGACCCTTCTCTAGAGTCCTAATAATTATTTTATGAATTTTTCCCCAGGTCTAGGGCTCCTCGCTATAGAACCGCAACTTCCTCCGTTACCCATCGCTTGGGCACCGACTCGTTTAACTTGGTTGTATTTTATTTCTAAAATTTTTACTAAATTTTTCTTATTAATATTTGAGTTAATTATGGTTCCTCACTTAAGTTTAAATATTTTTCCGAACGTTCTAGCTGTCCGGACCGACACCGATCACCGGAACAGTAGAATGTACGGAATCGCTACCGGGAGGGTGTTACACATCAAACACCATCTACATCCTATCATGGCTGCCGAAATCTATGTCTTTCTTTTCATACATAGATTTCAACTTTTCCCATGTAATTTACTCATACTTAACCTTGATTTAAACATTAGAAAGGAAAAGAAGAGAGAAGCTAGCACTAACCTCTTAGTGAGCAGAATTTTTTCCAAGCTTAAACTTCACTTTTTCTTCTTCTAATTGCTGCCTAAGTCTTACTCTAGTGGTAAGGGTAAATTTTAGTGAAGCTAGAAAGGGGTTTTATGGTGTGAAATTAAACAAATCAAAGCTTGAAAAAGCAAAGCTATGGAGGATGGGAGAAAAGAATCGGCCAAGGCTAGCAAAATGAAGAAGATGGGCTGATTTTTGTGTTTTAAATTTCATTTTTATCCCTTTAATTTATTTGTCAAATTGTGATTGGGTGGAGAGTTTTTAATGACATCATGGTGATACCATAAGTCCATTTTAATTCATTTTCTTTTATTTTCTTTTCTACTCATTTTTAATTTAATTTTTAGCAATATTTATTCATATTTTATGTCATATAATTCACTTACACAAAAGGACAAGTTGGTCAAAAATCGTCTCTGAAGGCGAAATGACCAAAATGCCATCCATCTGGCTTAAGGAGCAAAAACTATCTCTGCCGATCTTAAAAATTCTCCTAACCTTTTCTTGACATTCTAATGCTACCTAGGGCGCCATAACTCTTCTCTGGCATCCCAAAAATTATTTCAAAAGGTTTCCCTTGGATTTAGGATTATTAACTGTCTTCACCGCAACTTCCCGTTAGGTCACTCATCATTAAGGCACCGGCTCATTTAACTTTATTGTATTTCATTTCTAAAATTTTTCCTTAATTTTTCTTACTATTATTTCAATTATTTATGACTCCTCACTCGAGTCTAAATATAGTTCCAGACATTCTAGCTGTCCGGTCAGACATTGATCACCGAAATAGTCGAATGCTGGACTAGCTAAAGTGAGGGTGTTACACATAAAAATATACAGGTCAGCAGAGTTTTCCACTTTCTGTGCTATCTGCTTAGGGTGTTGCTTACCTTAAGCAATATCTCCAGCAAATTTTGGCTTCTGCATGGCCTGTCTGCTTAGGGTTAAGCGGTGCCCTTAATTAATCTTGGCAAGTTTGTGTTGAAATGAGTTTTTTTGCTCATGCTTGACTTTCAGCTTGACCTGAGTTGCACCTTAAGCATTGCCGCTTACCCTAAGCAAGATCTCAAGCAGAACCCCAAGTAAATCTCGGTATGTTTGTGGTTGAAAACTCGAATATGTTGGTATTAAGCTGTGCTTGATTTATAATTTGCCCCAGGTTTTAGGTTAAGTAACATGACATACCCTGAGCAGCATTATAAGCAAAATCTCAAACAAATTTTGGCCAATTTAATTTTTCAAGTCTTGATTTTTTTAACTTTTTTTCGCGCTTAAAGGGCTCTAAATTTCTTCAAATCAACTCCTAATGCATTCATTGACCTTCAATTTGCTACAAAATCTATTAAAAATAATAAAATTATAAAAATCAAATATAAAGTATATAAAATTAATGAATAAGTTAAAACAAAGCTAAAATCATAAAATATACTAAAATATAAGGATAAAATGAATGTAAAACTGTCCTAAAATACCTATATGAAATGAGTGCAATACTATGCAAGTGGATTGATAGCCGGAGTGGCTACGAGGTCTATTGTGTTTCAAACTGGAAAGCCCCAATGGTTTGTGACAATGTTGGAAGCAAAACAACAGAAAATGAGAAAAATATCAATGAAGATTCGTGCTCCAAAGGGTCCAAGTAAAATTTAATTATTATTAGGACGTATTTTGTTAAAATTTTGTTGGCTAAAGGCTAATCATGCAATGTTACCATTGGTTGTAGTGTAGAGCGGAAGCATACATTATACTAAATGACTTTTATTTAAAATTAAAGGAAATTATATATTAAAATAGGGGTTAATAGATTTATGGCATTACCTTGCTACAATTTTCATTTCATGTTATTTACTTAAAAATCACTCGGTCTTTGTTCATGTATGACCTCCTACATATATGTATATAAAAAAAATTATAATTATGCAAAAAATAAGACAATAACGAAAATTCATTTTTGTATATATTGTTACATTATATTATAGAATAATCTTTTCTCTCTATTTATATATATTTATTTGTTTTTATGAGGATTTTTATTTTCATATATTAAATTAAATTCATAATTATCAAATAATATTGTTTATTTAATGGTAAATATATGATTTATTTTACTAATCACAATGTCTTTTAATTTTTTATTCTTTCATATGTGTTTAATTTTTTGTAAATAAAGTATTTAAAAAAAATGAACATGAATTTAAATTTTAAATTAACAACACAAATTAAAAATTTTATTGATATTGTACACAAAATTAATTAATAGCAAAATGTCAATCATTTTACATTTCATATGGTAAACTAACGCATTTTGTCCATGACTTCCTCAACTTAAAATGTCTAGTTCTGCCACTCTTATGTTTTGAAATTAATAACCACAACTTAAAGGATCATTATGAAATGCATAATTAGATAAAAATAATATTTTATTATTGAAGTATTGATCAATTTATTTTATATAGAATTAGAATAAATTTTAAATATAAATTTTTTTTTATGATTAATTTTTAATTTTTCATTGCGTCTTTTAACTGCTGAGGAATCCAATAATTCTCCATGTAATTTCTATATATAAAGTCATTCCAATAATTCTCCATGTAATTTCTATATATAAAGTCATTGAGTCAGTAGAGACGACTAGCATAGAATTAAATGTCTAAGTCCACCACCACCACCAGCAAGACAATGAAGCAGAAGGATTCACTCTTTTTCGTGAAGAATTCCACTTGTTCTGCCATGGTGTTTGATTTGTGCACCTCTGGAATTTTCCCATCATTTTGTAAATATTAATCCTTTTGACCTTGGAATTTAAGAATTTGGAAATCACTTCAGTTAGACCCGATGGACATGAATACGCGGATTTTAGACTGTTAAATTCCATTATGTAGGCTTAAAAATTATATTTCTAATCAACAGACTAAACTTGCGTAGTTTCCATGAGTTCTTTAGTCACTTTGCTGTGTTTCTGTATCCCTGCTATTCTTCTTCTTGTATACTCTACTTCATCAGTTGCGTCAACCAATGGAGAAAATGAGACAGACCGAGTAGCCTTGCTTGGATTCAAGGCTAAAATAACCCATGATCCTCTTGGGATCATAACCTCCTGGAATCAAAGTGTCCACTTCTGTGGGTGGTACGGTGTTACATGTGGTCGTCGCCACCAGAGAGTCACTGAATTGAACCTGTCGTCTCTCAATCTTGTCGGTTCTATATCACCCCATATTGGCAACTTGAGCTTTCTAAGACATCTAAATCTTGCAAATAATATCTTTGGCGGAGAAATCCCTATGGAAATCTGCGGTTTACGCAGATTGGAACGTTTAATTCTGAGGAATATGTCCATCACCGGAAAAATTCCTCTTCCTCTTGCCAATTTATCTTCTCTTGAGGTACTCACTGCTGCTATATACATTCCAATAAAATTAATTTGATTGGAAATTAAGCTAATTGATGTTGAATTTATTTCAGTCCCTTCCTCAATATCGTTGATATGTCTTGTATGCAGGTTTTGGATTTAGGTGACAACTCTCTCCAAGGTCCACTTCAGGGAGTGCCACCTTCCATAAAGTTTTTCTCTATTGCAGGCAACAATATTTCTGGACAAGTACTTTCTTTTATTTGCGGTTTGAACAACCTCATTTTTCTCGACTTGTCTGAAAATAATTTCAGTGGAAAAATACCAAAATGTTTTGGAAACTTCAGCAGTGATTTATTAGTATTAAATCTGGGAATGAATCAGTTTCATGGTCCGCTTCAAGTACCGCCATGTTCCACAGAATATTTCTATATTGCAGACAACAATATTTCTGGAGAGATCCCTTCCTCAATATGCAATTTAAATTACCTGAAAGATCTTGACTTATCTAATAACAGTTTGACTGGAATGTTGCCAAAATGTCTTGCAAACTTTAGCAATCTTCGTTTTTTGGATTTGGCGATGAATCGGCTTCATGGTCCTCTTCAAGTACCTCCATCTTCCACACTATTTTTCTCCCTTGCATACAACAATTTTTCTGGAGAGATCCCTTCCTCGATTTGCAATTTAAATTACCTGCAATTTCTTCATTTGTCTTATAACAGTTTGAGTGGAATGTTACCGAAATGTATTGGGAACTTTAGCAATCTTCTCCTTTACTTGGACTTGGCCGCGAATCAGTTTCATGGTCCACTTCAAGTACCACCATCTTCCACAACATTTTTGTCCTTTGCAGACAACAATTTTTCAGGAGAGATTCCTTCCTCGATATGCAGGTTAAATTCTCTGCAGTATCTTTATTTGTTTAAAAACAATATAAGTGGAACTATTCCAAAATGTTTTGGAAACTTTAGAAATCTCTCTGTCTTGGATTTGGGGAACAATAATTTACATGGTAGCATACCAGCAACATGTGTGGAGGGTAACAGCTTGAGTCGTCTTGACTTGAATGGCAATCAATTGGAAGGGCCGTTACCAAGATCTTTGATTAATTGTAGCAATTTAGAAATTTTGAACTTAGGTAACAACAGGATAAACGGATCTTTTCCCTACTGGTTGGAAAATCTTGAAGAGCTACGAGTTCTTGTTCTACGACGCAACAGATTCTCTGGTCCCATACCTACCCCCAAAGCTCGATTTCCCTTCCCTGGCTTGTTAGTAATTGACCTCTCCCACAATGACTTCACAGGTCCTTTGCCAACCAGATACTTTCAGCAATTCCAAGCCATGATGAAAGAGAAAACTGGGGAATATTATGTGGTTCATGTGACAATCACAATCAAAGGGGTTGATTTTGATGTGATCAAAGTCCTTGATATATTTGCAATGATTGATTTGTCATATAATCAGTTCAGAGGAGAAATTTCTGAAAGTATTGGAGGGCTTTTACATCTAACAGGGCTAAATTTTTCTCATAACCATTTAACAGGGCATATACCACAGGCAATGGGAAATTTGTCAAATCTTGAATGGTTAGACCTCTCCTCAAATAAGCTTGTTGGGAGCATTCCTGAGCAATTGGTAGATTTGACATTTCTTGAAGTTTTAAATCTTTCGTTCAATGAACTCACAGGACGAATTCCTCAAGGCAAGCAATTCAACACATTTGGAATCGAGTCATATAAAGGGAACTTGGGATTATGTGGATTTCCATTGTCAAAAGCCCGTGGCAATGATATCATTCCGGCGTTGCCATTGTCGGAAGGAGATCTCTCTGCAGATGTTATTTTTGAGTGGAACATCGTACTTATGGGTTACGCAAGTGGATTAGTAATCGGAGTGGCTATAGGGTATATTATGTTTCAAACTGGAAAGCCACAATGGTTTGTGACAAATGGTGGACGCTAAACGACTGAAAATAGGGAAAGGATCAATGAAAATTCGTCCTCCAAGAGGATCCAAATAGAATTTAATTGTTATTAGGAGCTGCCTTGTTAAACTGGTTAAAGGCTAATAATGCAATGTCACAGTCGTTAGGAGTATAGAGCAAGAGCATACGCAACCTTTAATTCATATTAATTTCCATGATATTTACATAAAGAAATGCAAATTGTAATAATTATTATGAAAGTGATTTGTCTTCTGAAAACAATATTTTTATTTAGGGAGTATCCATTTCCAGTTTTCATAACCTAATTTATTAAGATTTCAACTAATTTAATAAATAATTCATGAAGAATTAAAATACTTTTCAAGTAAATTTTTTATAAATAAAAAAAATATTTAAATTTAATTTAAAATAGCTTTCCATATTAGTAACCTTAGCCTATATTATCTCTTATTTCTATTTTTAGATGAAAGAATAAAATAAAATTTCTTTGTTCATGTTTTAAAAAAAATTGAATATTATAATTTTTCAAAAGTAATTTTTTTTTATTAATATGAATCATTTTATACCCGTTAATTGGTGTTTAAAGTTCTCAGTTTGTACATATTTATATATAAAAAATTCATATGAACATGTTAATTTCTTTTATCAATGCGTAATTAATAATTATGTAATATTTATTTAAATATTTAAATTTTCATTGATTTAATGTTTATATGAAAAATGTTTTTCTAAAGGATTATTCTAAAAATTATTTGCTCATGAATAATTAAATATTTGTTAATATTAAAAGTTTGTTATATGTAGAATAATGAGTGAATAATACATAACTCGACAAAAGTGTACTATTTCCATTTTTCTTGATAAGAATTATCATTTTATTTTTTTTATAAGTTATTTAACAATAATTGATATATTTTAAAAGAAAAAAAAAACAATGATTGATAATAATAATTTAAATAAAAAGTGTTAATTTATTTGAAGAATTATTATTTTATTAAGAATAAATGTGTAAAATTCTTTTTTTTTAATATCGATTATAAACTTTTTTTAAAAAATCTTTTCAATAATTTACTTTCTTTTAAATTTAAGTAAAAAATATAAATATAAAACTAATTTTAAATAAAATTACCGTGTTTATTTAATTTAATTGAAATCATTTCAATAATTTAATAATATTAAATTCAACTGTAATATTGTGATGTCTATAATTTAAATCATAGTTAATAATAACAATAATACCAAAGAGTGTATTTATTAGCATTATGCAAAATAGAACAGGCAAAATATCGTAAATGGTAAAAACATGAGGGACTTTATAGCAAAAAGAAAAGGAAAGGTTCTGGAACTCTCTGCGCGACTCTGCTCCCAGTGCCTCCATTCACCTATGTAAATTATAAGTCAAGCTAGTTCTACTTCTCGTTTCTGTAGCGGTTTCGCAGTTTTCACTCAGCGAGTCAACCGAGTCCAGGGCAAGCCAATCGTCATGGCGATAATTTCTGAGTATCAGGAGGATGGAAAGGAGACCAACCCAAAGCCGAATCCGTCATCGTCGTCTTCATCTAAAACGTTGTCGTTTAACGCGACGTTCGATCCGAGGAATCCTATAGGGATTGTGGAGAGGCTGTTCGATTTTCTGGTGAATGAAACCGAATTTATGGCTGAAGACACAGCGGAGAAGCAGATCGTGGCTGTGGTGATGGCAGCTAAGAATAAGGTTAAGAAGAAGATGGCGGAGGAGAGAGAAAGGGAAGCTGCTCTCACGGGTAATGAGAGCAAGACGCTGAAGGAGGAGAATAAGGCCGAGGTCAAAGAAGAGAAGAAGGTTGAGCTCGAAAAGGAGATAAAGACCAAAGTCAAGGAGGAGCCAATGGAGATCGAGGAGGAAAGTGGCTGCAGAGGTATGAATTTATTCTGACTTTGTATCTTTTTTTTTTATTATTTTATGTTTGTTAATAACTTTTATTTGTATGGTTAGAGAAATTGCATAGCGTAAAGTGTAAATTTGCGTGCTTACCCGTTTAATGGCGGAGAATAGACGATGGCATGGTTTTTACCCCCTATCCTTTACTTGTTAGTTGCGAGAACGTTGAGAAGTTTGCTTTACTATGTGATTATTGTTTGTATTGTGAGTTCTTGGGACCTGGAATGATTTAAAACTTTAGGATTATGCCACATTTCAGTCTTGGCTAATTTTACTCTGCTACTGTTCAATACTTTTTCTGTAGAATTTAGGCGACAATGGCAATAGAAAAGGAAAGAAAGGACAGGAGGCCTGAAATCACGTACAAATTTTGTAATTCTGGTATTTGGACAAGAAGGGTGATTGGATAAAATACATAGTATTTGATGCGGGTATATCAATGCATGTGAAGAATAAGATGCAGCCATTGGCATCTTTTCCTTTTGCCTGTGACTTTCTCAAGTGTCGACTATTGTTTGTTGTTGATGATGTGGGAAGAGAAAGGGTAGATATAATTTTGGGCCTTGAGAGTGTGAAGTAAATAAAATGTTGAGACCCTTGAATGTTTGTGAAAGAATTAGGCAAATACACCTTTATTAGATTCAATCCTTATTAGGTGTGCCTCTCTAGGCCAAGCTTCTATATGTTACTTGTTTGTATTGATTAGCAAGTGTATGTTATTAGAACTCTTTTCCTTTCAATCTGCTCTAGATGTAAATTTTGCTCATCCCTCTGTTTACAAATCTTATTTTTAGTATAATACATCTGAAATGCTGTCTTTTTCTTAAAAGTTAAGATTGTGGGATTTGTTGCTGACATTGGAAGTTACTTTTTTTGGTTGCTCAAAGATGGAACCTCATATTGTGTTTTTGAAACTGGTTATAGTTTGAACAAAGCTTTAAGATTAATACAATGAGAACTGAGACCATATGACATGATGGCACATTTGAAATTATTATGGTCAATGACAGTGTAAGGTTTCTTTTGAAATAACAGGTATTTGATAGATTAAGCAAAGGTTTAACTTGTTTCCTTAGTACATAGCTTCTTGCATTCTATATAAATTCATATTGCACCCTAGTAATCTTTTCACATTTATTAAAATCTTATAGTTCTGTGCAAGTTCCATGCAAGTATCAGAGTTTTGCATGTTGCCATTATCTATTAAAGCAATCATATCCACCTACCTTGCTTCAGTTCTCATCCATTATTCATCAAATTAATTGGTTGTCAAGTTACCTATTCTGTTCCTATAGAGGATAGATATTTCAATATATAATGTACTTACTTTTTTCTGTTGCATCTGTTTCTCAAATATTATGGACAGTTCCAAACAAAGGTAATGGCCTTGATCTGGAGAAATATTCATGGACACAGACCCTACAAGAGGTTAATGTACTTGTTCCTGTTCCTTCTGGTACTAAATCAAGGTTTGTTGTATGTGACATAAAGAAAAACCATCTGAAAGTTGGACTAAAGGGTCAGCCTTCAATAATTGAAGTAAGTTTGAAAGTATACTTGTTTTTGTGCTGAAATCAGTATCTTTTTGTTTGATTGGATCATTCTCCCTTGATTGTGTCTTCAATTACTTGCAGGGAGAGCTTTACAAGCCTATCAGGGTTGACGATTGCTATTGGAGCATAGGTATGTTAAGCATTACGCGCATTAGAAATGCACCAACTATATTTAATTCTCTCTGCCATAATATGAATGGAAATATTTGTATGGATTTAAGCAATCATGTTTAACCTTTAGCAATGGCATCAAAGTCAACTATCTGAATGTTCTGTGTGATTTCTGGATAGATCTTTTGTCCTTATTATGTACTAATTTCTTTGCTGTTTCCAGAGGACCAGAATACCATCTCAATCCTTTTGACCAAGCATGACCAAATGGAATGGTGGAAATGCTTAGTGAAGGGAGATCCTGAAATTAATACTCAGAAAGTTGAACCTGAAAATAGCAAACTAGCTGACCTGGATCCTGAAACACGGCAGACTGTTGAAAAGATGATGGTAAAATTTGATGCTTTTTACATATTTCTTTTGTTGATATTGTTTCCCATCTTTTATCAATTGGGATTTTCTGCCAGATGGAAGGTCTTAATTGATGTAGCAGTTGGTTGTGTTTTTTGATTAGCTTGGACTGTTATTGCGGTAATCTCTATCCTGTTTTAATGATTCCTGAGGATTTTGTTTCCCCTACTGTAACAGTTTGATCAGCGACAGAAATCAATGGGTCTCCCAACCAGTGATGAGATGCAGAAGCAGGAGATGCTCAAAAAGTTCATGGCTCAGGTAAAATCATGAGGCACTGGACTCTGAGGCAACTTACCCCTCTTCTACTAAGAAATAGGTCTCTAGTTATTAAATTTTCTAATTTGATAATCTGATATGAATGTTTTTGATGTTGCAGCATCCGGAGTTGGATTTCTCGAAGGCCAAGATATCATAAGATTGGAATGTTTAATTTGGCGGCAGAGGGTTAGTCTAAATGGCTGGGGCCTCTCCTTATCCAGTGGGTTTTCTTTTTGTTGGGCTTGGAATGGGTAACTCTTAAGGTTTGGATTGGTTGAACTCTGTTAACAGTTTTGGAGTTGAAAATTTTTGGATAGACGTGTGCTTTGCGGTCCCAAATTTAAATATAGCTTTTGTGGTGCTAACTCCTTCATGTTATACTGCTTCGTTTGGCCTAAAATAATAGGGCTTTTTTACAAACAAGTGGATTTTAAAATAAAATTCACACACAATAGGGTAGCTTATAAAATTTTTATCCAAAGGGGTGTTTTTCTGCCAGTAGGACAAGAAGCAATTTGGACGTGGACAGTTTGGATTCACACAAGCTGGGTGCTACTCTTAAGTATCGATCAAGTTGTTTTTTTGTTTTTTTTTTGTCTTTGTTTTATGTATCTGATAAAAAAAATCCCTTTTGGTAAATATTTTGTAAATCACTTCTTTGCGTGTTTATTTCTTTATTGCCCCTCCTGTAGTCGGATATAATCGGGTTTCTTTGTTGTAGTTACTTACCTTGTGGTGTTGAAAGTTTATATCCCATATTCCCCTTGTAATCTGGTTCAATTTTTTTTTGAGGGGGGGTGGTTGTGGTGGGTGGGGGTGGTGGTGGTAATTTTAAAGCAAGAATTCTGTGAGGCCATGTGATTATAACCAGGAAAGATTTAATACAAACCTATAGAAACCTTGCAGCGATGAGATTACTTGTTGCAGAACCTAATAAAGGTGGCATAGTTTGGAGAATTAGCAGATGAAAAGACTGGTAGTTCTCGATCGAGTTGCCAACTGGTGAGGTGGTGTTTTTGGGTTGAAGATGTTTTAATTTTAGATGCCTGGTGCAGCCCTGAGAAAACAAAATTTGGAAAAAGTTTTGTGGTTGGCAAAAATGTCCGCTCCAAACGATAGCGTTTCGTGTGCCAACAATTTAAAAAAAAAAAAAAATCCCTATTATCATCCCGCTGTCCTCGTCCTTACTGAGAAAGACTTAAATCTCTTTCTTGATCATAATTTTGTCCAGTTGGGGCTCAAAACCGGATTCATATGGATCTTAAATTGATAGACTAATCTGATTTCTGGTAAATTGGATTTTTTTTTTTAAGAAAGAAAAAATGAATTATTAAATTTAATCAAAATAAAAAAATTAAATTTAAATCAAATACGGATAGAGAAATTCAATGACCCAATTTTGATTTTCTTGAATCAATGAATTTAAATTGATATAAGCCAAACCAACAAACAAGCTTTAGTTCTTTGTATATAAGATTTCGTTCTGTTGATATTATAACAAAATAAAATAATATAATAAAATGTGAAAACTTACACAAACAATAATAATAAGTTTGATGACCCGATTATTAAAATGATCCAATTAATATACTTGATCGCATAATTGAAAATATGCAAGTGTTCGGTCCGACCAGAACTTAACCCCACCCAACTGGTTGTTATCAGATGTCACCCCAAAAAAATTGGTGCACAGGTGCCGTCCATGCACATATCATAAAGGCATTTGAAAATTTGTCTGGACATGGGCATTATGGACCCTTTTGGTGTTGCCATGGAGGGTGATGTCCCCTGGGTGGGCTCCCACCAATCCCTTATGATGAAGCGACAAAACCTGGTTATATGAGAGAACAATCCACTTGAAGCCCATTTCATTACATTACCCTACATGAGCCTGCCAACGATGACGATTGATCTTCTCACATGCCCTTTTCCATTAAAAGGTTAATGGACTAACTTGGGAGCCCCACCTTAATTGTCCTATTACGGGGCAGGTCCTTGTGCTTAATTAATGGCTTTGATTTCATTCCACAATCTGAGCTTTCTTTAAAGCTTGTGAGTGAATGGGGCGCCATCCAATCTCTGTAGTTTTCTGATATATCCCATTTGTGGTCGATCTAATTTTATCTGAAAATCATTCTATATTCACACCATATCTGTTGTGAATTCTTCCTATCCTCATCTCCAACTCCAGTTTTCTAGAGATTAAGAGTGATGTTCTGTGAAAAGTAATGATTTTCAATGTTATCGTCTTCAGAACATCTTTCAGTACTACTGCAAAACAGATGTTTTGCATATTAATTATTATCCAATTAATTAAATATTAATCTTCTTAAATGGGTGTCTTTAGTTTGCAATAATAAGCATATTCATCAAGCAACAGTACAGGAATTGATGGAGAGAAATCAAATCATGTACAAGATGATGATCTCTTTTACATCATTTTCAAGTCCCTGTCCTTGGAGAAATTCATAAAGAATTGCAAATGGGCAAAACACTTGAACATCCAACTTCTTATTTGAAGATGTTTAATGCTTCTATAAGTGGAATTAGGCAGCTATAGATTTCTTAATTAATTGCTTAGTTCAGAAAGCTATTCAGCTTAAATTATTTTATTTTTGAAAATGACATTTTCTTTTGCATCTTCCAGAAACATATAATTTAGTGTCACAGAACAATCAACATACTGTTTCTGGAACCTAGCTCTATGTCTCTGTTCCGACATTGTCAAGTGCTATTACCAAGTCTGCTGAATTCTAGAACTCGCTTGCTTCTTCATCCATACATTGTCAACTTCTGGTGATGGTATTCAACATATGCAACCACTCATAATTCATCTTCCCATGACAATTATTGATTCTCTAATTTCATTCGTTTTGAATAATAATAATAATAATTTAGAAAGTGATGCTAAACGACACCATGTGAATCATTTTCATAGAGATCCAAGTTGCTGAATGATGAAGTTTCATAACCTTATGTGGCGGAAGGTCCGGTAGAGAGAGAACAACTAGGACATGAAGATGCAAATTCTGGGTATGCAAAGCCAAAGCAAAGGCCTTTAATGGCAGTAAAGTAATGCAATATTTTACAAATTTTCAATGCATTAATTTGTGTGTGTATAACGTGTCAAAATCATAGTGTCAGTTCATTACAGCATGCTAATTTAGACATTCCAACGTTGCATGGCAGCCCACCTGCCTTCTTCTTTTCTTACATTTTCCACTGCAGATAGATCCCAAACTCCTCTGCATATCGTTCAGCTCGGCTTCCGCTCAAACCCTGTATGGAAGAAGATAAAAATAGCTTAAATTAAAATAAAAAAGGCTTGACTAGTGATCCAGACTGAATAATTCTTTATTTTGTTTGATACGATAAATTCAATAAAAAAGTACAAAAAAAATCGACCTCTTTCGTTTGGATGGAGCATGCAGTGGTAAAACAATGGAAGAAATGTCCTTTCAATTTTCATGGATTGATTGGCATTAGTCTTAATAGGCTAGCTAGCCAGACAACCATATGTGAATTTTAATTTATTATCCCATCATATGCATAGTATTTCATCATTTTCATTTCATTATTTAGTTTCTCACCCTTTCGGCTAACAAATTAAAGTTATTTATTATTGTGGCAGACTGTGACGTTAATCTTAATCTATATATTTTTTTATTCAAGTGTAATTCATAATGATAAGTCTAATTGGATTACAACTATCTAATTTTTTTTATACAATCTTAAAGGATAAAAGATAGACTTTCTCAAAACAGTTCAACTTCATTGAAAAATATTTTATAATTATTTTTCTTAAATATATCAATGAAATATGAGGAGTCAAATAGAGAATTTAAATGCTATAACTTATTAAAGAATACCATTGATCATAATAACAACAAGAAATATTATTTAATTTGACCCCTATATTTTTTGGCATATTCAATTTAGCTTAATTTTTAATTTTGAGCTAAATTAGTTCTTGAAATTTTTGTTAGAGGGTTGGGTTATTTTGAGGGTTTTTTTTTTTTAAGAAAGAAACATATTATTTTTATATTTTTATTTCATTAAAAATATATAGTCTCTTATAATTAAATAAATTTATAAAATTCAAATCCAAATTTATTATAATTGTAATCAATTAAAATTAAATAGTATAAATATATTATATTTATATTTTCCTATAACTAATTAAAATTCAAAAATTATAATCAAAGATAATTAAATAAAATTAAAATATAAACAAATATTGTTTTATATTTTCAAATATTTAATTAAAATTTTTCATTTTAATTAAATATAATTACAATTAACTAAATTTGAAAATGTACAAAAATATTATTTTTCATACTTTCATATAATTTGCTAAAATTAAGTAATAATATTTTCATAATTTCATATAATTAACTAAATGAAATATAAAAATATTTTTTATATTTTCATATAATTAACTGAATAAAAAAATGAAAATAAGTATAATTATAATTAATTTAATTTCTATAAATTCTTATTGTACCAGAGAAAAGAAGAAGACAAAATTGTGCTGATTTTAGTATTGACCAAATGTGAAGCAAACCAAAAACCATTTGTCCAAACGTGATAGGTCATATCATAAAACTTTGTCGCTCCACTAAGCCATTTGGCCAATGAATCCATCACCCTTCCCATTTTTGAAAGAGATAGCCAATGTGGACAAATTCTTAATGGTTTGCATCCTATATATATATATATATATATATATATATATATATATATATATATATATATATATATCATCTAATAATAAAAAATACTTTTAAAATTATAATATCAATTAAAATCATTAAATGACATTTAAAATTGTAATTAAATGACAAATTAACTCTTTAAAATTATAATTGTTAGTATAAATAAATTAGGATTTCTGTAATTTTTCTTTTATAGAAATGAAAAAAATATAGTAAAAAAAAATACAACCCAATATATTATATTTTTGTATAAATTGTAACACCCCAAAATTTTAGATTTTATTATTTTATGAGTATTTTTGGTATTTTAATTTTATTTAAATTTTAAGAAATTATTTGAGATTTTTCGGATTTTAAAAATCGGGTTCGATTTTTTGAAAATATAAACTTTGATGATTTTTAAAAATTAATTTAAAGACCACGTGACAAAACTAAAAATATATTTGGAGTCTATGAATTTTTCTGAGTTTTCTGAAATTTTTTCGAAATTTTTGGACCTCGTTTTCGGTCCCGAGGCAGAGTAAAAATTCAAAATTTTATATTTCGAATCGAACCGGACCGGATCGGATCGATCGAATCGGACCGGCTCCCTCCCCTTTTTCTTCCTCCCGCGCGCGTCCGACCTCCTCCCCTTCTCTCTCTCCTCCCTCCTCCCCTTGCCGCGCCGCCACCTCCCATGCCTCCCCACCTTGCCGGCGCCCCACTTCAACCCTCCCCCACGGCCGGCCGCCTCCTGGAACGCCGGAAAATGGCCCAGAAGCAACGCGCAGCGCGCGCGCGATGCCTGGACTTCCCGGCCAAAATCCGGCCGATCCGGCTGTCACGACCCAACCTATGGGCCGGACTGGCACTAGGACCTGGGCCAGCTTAAAGCCCCCGAGGCCCGTAGTAAGCCTAACTGTTCATTAACCCAACTCTAAGGCCCATTGGGCCCAAATTCAAGAAAACAAACGGACAGAGTCCGGCCATAAAATGGACTTTCCAACGGGGAGTTTTCGACTCACCCGACCTGTAAACACAATAAACAATCCATTGGGGAGCTCAGCTCACCCTCCACATACTCATCAACATAATAATAAATGGGAGCTCAGCTCCCTCATCCAATCCATCAAAACAGACTTAAAATATTAAGTTTACAGGTCCAACATGATAATAATATTACAGACCAAATTCAAATAATTACTGCTAACACATGCGGAAATTCTAGGAGTAACTAAAATTACACAAATATTAATAAACAACCTGCGAAGTAGAAAAGCAGGTTAACCCTGAACAAAATATCCTCCTGTGGCCTGTAAAAATTTTTGAACAGGTTTGAGCGTTCTACTCAGAGAGTAAAATATCAATGTTAACCATAATCTCTATAACTAATCAGAACTAATGCACCTGTGAGTGAAATGCAACATCAACATCATATTCACATCATAGCATCAAAAGGTAATTTGGAGCACTCACGCACTCGTAGCATCAATCATAATATATTGGGAGTGATCCTATCTGACTCTCTTAAATTCAACTGGTGCCCGGAAGAACTCAAGCCTGACTTTCGCTTAATAAACCAAATCGAGGGTCCCAAATAAGAACTCAAGCCGTGACTACCCCTCGAAGGAACGGGTCCCATGAAGAACTCAAGCCGTGACTACCCCGCCCTATCCATAGTCCACACCACATCACACGCACGCCAACGCACGCACACCGCTCCAAATTACCACAAGAACACTCATGGCACATTAACGATTATGAATGCAACATAAATCGTGCCTAGAGTTTAACTACATAAATATATGCATATAAGTGATGCATGGGCATGTTGAACATATAATAATATCGAAATTACAATTAAAATTAATATTTTACTCACAAACTTGACGACAAATTACCGTGGGCGGTGGCGGAGGAAGAAGGCTGTCCCGGCTCACCTGACAATTACAGTACATCTATTTAATAAATTTGACTCAATACAAACAAAGAAAAATATCAAGTACGTCATAAGTCGTGCCGAAAATCCGGCAGAGTCTCCCCTATACCTAGGATCTACCCAACCTGCAAAAGGGCTAAAAACGCACTTCTATACTCGCAATCCATACATCAACAGTTCAATCATATCACACAGCCCCTCCTGGGCCCATCAAATCAATCATCCATCACAATACGCAAAATTTCAATTTAGTCCTTATTATTGATCATTTTTGCAAAAACTGCCCAAACAAGTTCTAAAAATTATAAAACTTTGTCCCGCGGTCCTTAGCAATATTACTAAGCTATTGCAAAAAGAATCGTAATTTTCTAAGCTACCACGAATATTTTATGAATTTTTAATCCTATTTAAGCACTAGAAAATTACGTAAAAACAAGGTTCGGTTTACCTTTGCCGATTCTCGACTTCGAACGCGCCGGGCGTCGACAATGGGGCTAGCCAAAACCTCGCCCAATTCGAGACTTTTCCAGAACGGTCCGTTCGCCCAAATTTGCGTACTCGATCAATCGCCGAATGTCCGCGAATCGAGAATACCTACACGAAGCCCATAACACGGGGGTTAGTACATAAATTTTTCAAAATTTTCTAAGCTCATTTAATGCTCGAAAATACACTGCGAAGTTCCGTGGGACCCATCGAAAAACGGTGTCGGAAAAATTCGAAATTTATGTCGTTCGAAGCTCTCGACGAATGGAGCGTCTGGTGGCCTCGGTTTTCGTGTGATTCACGGTTTTCGAGAAATCTAGCCCAAAATCGAAATGGGCTAAAATCTTCCCGAAGCTAAAATCGGACAATCCGCTCTACTGATTTGGCGTTCTTGGTGTCTATGGAAAGCTCTCGCCGAGTAGATGATTTTGGACACAAGACCCGGTCCAATTGGTGGCGGATCGGCCGGATTTGGCCGAGGAAGTCGGGCGCGCGCATGAGGACATTTCGCATTGCGCCGGCTTACGGCCATTGGCTGGCTGGCGCAAGGCCGCTGGTCAGGCTGGCCGCGCGGGCGGCTGAAGCGAGAGGAGAGAGAAACGAGAGAAGAGAGGAGAGGGCGTCGCGCGGAGGAAGAAAAAGAGAAGAGACTGTCCGATCCGGTCCGGTCGATTCGCGGCTCGATTCGAAATACAAAATTTTGAATTTTTACTCTGCCTCGGGACCGAAAACGAGGTCCAAAAATTTCGAAAAAATTCCGTAAAACTCAGAAAAATACGTAGACTCCAAATATATTTTTAGTTTTGCCACGTGGTCTTTAAATTAATTTTTAAAAATCATCAAAGTTTATATTTTCGGAAAATCGAACCCGATTTTTAAAATCCGAAAAATCTCAAAAAAATTCCTAAAATTCAAATAAAATTAAAATACCAAAAATACTCATAAATAATAAAATTTTGGGGTGTTACACCGGCCACCAATTGGACTGGGTCTTGTGTCTAAAATCATCTACTCGTCGAGAGCTTTCCATAGACACCAAGAACGCCGAAATCCATCGAGCGGTTTGTCCAATTTTTACCCGGGAAGTTTTAGCCCATTTTGATTTTTGGGCTAGATTTCTCGCAAACCGTGAATCCCACGAGAAAACCGAGAGTACCAGAGCGCTCCACTCGTCGAGAGCTTCGCGGCGACATAAATTTGGAATTTTTCTGACACCGTTTTTCGGTGGGTCCCACGGAACTTCGCAGTGTTTTTCCGAGCATTAAATGAGCTTAGAAAATTCTGAAAAATTTATGTACTAACCCCCGTGCTGTGGGCTTCGTGTAGGTATCCTCAATTCGAGAAATTCGGCGATTGATCAAGATGTGAATTTCCGCTAGACATGCACTGCTGGAAAAGTCTCCGAATTGAACCGAAGTTTTGGCTACCCCGCATTGTCAGACGTCCCGAGCGCGTCCCCAAAGTCGGAATCGGCAAAGGTAAACCCGAACCTTGTTTTTACGTAATTTTCTAGTGCTTAAATAGGATTAAAAATCCATAAAATATTCGTGGTAGCTTAGAAAATTATGATTCTTTTTGCAATCGCTTAGTAATATTGCTAAGGACCGCGGGGCAAAGTTTTAGAATTTTTAGAGCTGATTTGGGCAGTTTTTGCAAAAATGGTCAATTATAAGGACTAAATTGAAATTTTACATATTGTGATGGATGATTGATTTGATGGGCCCAGGAGGGGCTGTGTGATGTGATTGAGTTGTGGACATATGGATTGTGAATATATAAGTGTGTTTTGAGACCTTTTGCAGTTTGGATAGGTCCTAGGTATAGGGGAGACTCTGCCGGATTTTCGGCACGACTTAGGACGTATTTGGTCTTTTCTTTATTGTATTTAGTCATTTATATTAAAAATTGTAATGTAATTGTCAGGTGAGCGATGCCTTCTTCCTCCGCCTCACCACAAAGGACTGTTGTCAACTCTGTGAGTAAAATATTAATTTTAATTATAATTTCACTATTATTATATGTTCAAGCATGCCCATGCATCACTTATATGCATATATTTATGTAGTTAAACTCTAGGCATGATTTTATGTTGCATTGATAACTGTTAAAATGCCATGGATGTTGTTGTGGTAATTTGGAGCAGTGTGCGTGCGTTGGCGTGCGTGTGATGTGGTGTGGACTATGGATAGGACGGGTAGTCACGGCTTGAGTTCTTCATTGACTCAATCCTTCTGGGGTAGTCACGCTTGAGTTCTTCACGGACCCCGATTTGGTTTATTAAGCGAAAGTCCCGCTTGAGTTCTTCACGCACTGTTGGATTTAAGAGAGTCAGATAGGGATCAGCTCCCATATATTATGATTGATACTACAGGGTGTGTGAGTGCTCCAAATTACCTTTTTGATGTTATGATGTGAAAATATTATTGATGTTGCATTTCACTCTACAGGGTGCATTAGTTTTAGATAGTTATAGAGATTATGGTTAAAATTGATATTTTACTCTCTGAGTCGAACGCTCACTCCTGTTCAATATTTTTCCAGGCCACAGGAGGATATTTTTGAGGTTAACCTGCTTCCTTTCCTCACAGGTTGTTTATCAATGTTTGTGTAATTTCATTAACTCCTAGAATTTCCGCATGTGTTAGAAGTATTTATTTGATTTTGGTCTGTAAAATTTATTATCATGTCGGACCTGTAAACATATAATAATATGCCTGTTTGATGGATTGGATGAGGGAGCTGAGCTCCCATTTATTTTTATGCTGATGAGTATGTGGAGGGTGAGCTGAGCTCCCCAATTGATGATATATTTTGTTTACAGGTCGAGTGAGCCAAAAACTCCCCGTTGAAATGTCCACTTTATGGCCAGACTCCGTCCGATTGATTTCTTGATATTGGGCCGAAATGGGCCTTAGAGTTGGATTAATGAATAGTTAGGCTTACTACGGGCCTCGGGGGCTTTAGGCTGGCCCAGGTCCTAGTGCCGGTCCGGCCCATAGGTTGGGTCGTGACATAAATAAAATTAACTTGTATAAAAAAATAATATAAAAATATTATTAATATAATATATAAATTAATTAATAGGTAGATTACATATTTCATTGTTCGACTTTATAATCTATTTATGAGTTCATAAACAACTTCTAAGTTTAAGACCCTATTGAAGGAAGGATTTGCATATCATAGAGTATTTTTCTTTAAAATAATAACATATTTTAACAATAAAAATTCATAAAAATTTCATTAAATGAGAGGAAAAACTATAAAAACTTAAGATTTATTAATAATAATAAATTTAAAAATTTATTAACTCAATTTTTAATAAGAAAAATAAAATAAAATATTCACCACTAACCACACAAAATGGAGAAATCTAATAAAGAGAAAGAGTAAAAATGAGAAATTTTGAGAAAATTTGTGAATCTTGAAAAAGAGTGGGAAATGGGTTGTACTTGGACAGGAGTGGAATGTTACTTTTGTCAATGTCAACTAGTAAATTAGGAGGCAGCCAGCTACTCTCTCATAGCACATCATTTCTTTAACAAGCAGAAGAATCCAAAAAGTGCCCTTCAAGAATGGGCCATGGCAATGAAGGTGACTATAGATCCCATAAATCAAAAGCGCTGTCCAACTGCAATTCCTCTATAAAAGACAAACCCACAATGTGACAATCCTCTACAACTGTGCTATCTTTCATCTCAATCACTTTCGATTTCCCATTTTCCAATTTAAATCAAATTTCCTAATTTTACCCTTTTTTTATTTTTAAAATATTTATTTTATTATTATTTAAAATTAGAAAATATATATATATATATATATATATATATATATATATATATGGAGAAAAGAAGAGGAATTTTGGATGGAGTAAAGGAAAAAGGAATGGGCGAATGGGAAGTAGAAAAAGTCATTAGATGAAAAGCTTGCAAGAAAATGACTTGATTCACTTGACATTTTCTGTATCCAATTAGTAATTTAAACAAGTCAGCTAAATTAGTAATTAACAATAAAATGGAGGGTTTTTCTGAAATTCAGGGAATCAGCCGACAAATTGTCGAGTCGTTGCAAACAAAGATCAATGAAATTGTTAAAGCCACTTTGATTATCATTATTTCTTCCTTAATAAAAATAATTTAATCTCTAAAATTTTATAAAATATATAAATTTTTCTATGTATTTTTAAATTCACTTATTTAATATTTGAGATTTTAATAAACTTATAGAATAATTCTTAATTTGTTTTAAATTTTTTTTTATTTAAAGAAAAAAAAGAAAACAAATAAAAATAAAAATATCCTCCTGCCACTAATAAGGCAACTTATGCTAAAATAGAAACATTACCCACCCACCAATATGGCAATGCACTAAGCAACTACCGCTGCCACATGCTGGACGGACATGCCACCACGTGTAATTGCATTATAGGATGAAACTGGGTTTCCATGACATCGACGTCTATGAACTTAGTGGAGTTTCCTTTATGCTAATTTTTCTCTTTTTCCCAATGTGGGGATTTTAAGGTTTATCTGTACTGGCCGATCTGCCATCTAAAGATTATACAATATATTGAAAATACTAAATTTTAAATATAAATTTTTTATTTTTTTATATTAATAAAAAGTAAAATTTATAATTTTGTATAAAAAATATATATATATTTTTTAAAAGTACATAATAATTTATTTATTTATTAAATATTATTTAAAAATGTAATTAAAAAACTAATTCTTTTTCTTTTTAATTTTAGGGCATTTTGGGTTGAAATTCTTTTGCACTTTTTTTTTTTTAATTTTTTACTTTACAGCCCAAACTCCATATTCCTCCCATGAATTTTGTTCTAACTAGAAAGCTATTTGACCTCAATAATAATTATACTGCACTTATGAAAAAGGATGTCCCAAAGTGGGACTTCAATATTTGCTTTTTTGCTTTCACATTCGTCTCTTTCTTCAAGTCTTTAAAACTCAATAGTATTCATACAAATATTTATTAAAAAGAAAAAGAAAAAAAAAATTATTTTGATACAATATTTTTCATACTTCTTCTTGGATGACTGGGCTTAACATTTTGAGAAGTATGCTAGCTAGTTTGATGTTTCCATGTCATTGCTTCTACAACACTTATTCTTTGCTTTATGCTTTGAGTTAGGGAAAGTTACAAAAGTTAATAATAATAATAATAATAAATAAAATTGCATTGTGGAGGAATAGCCATCACCACATTGAAAGAGAATTTGAATAATTTGGACAAATTGGGAGACAGAATCTATTTCTATCTCCTTCTCTGTTTTGTTTCTTTTACAGCTAATATTTTATTTTAATTTATTTTTCTTATTTTTTTTTCAATAAAAACATATTAAAGAATATTTTTTTATTTATGTCTTACCCCTCCCATTGCCATTTTTTTGCAGAATCTTTAAAGAAGTGTAGCTGTAGATCTAGTCATGTTCCTATTTAAAATTGTAATCAAATCAATTTAATTTAAAATAAAAATTATATTAGAATTAGCTTAATAAAAATTAATCTGAAATATATATTATTAATGATTAAAATTTGTATATATTATAAATCATCTAGATTGTAGAAGGTTATTATTCTTTTATTTTGGATTACTACAAAAATTTTATATAATACCGTTCTTTCAAAAATTTGCTATCTCTGTACTCAATTATGGAGAAATAAATAGAAGATGCTTACATGTAGTTGAAGATCAAAATTCTCCAATCAAAAGGAATTGAGAATTTACGTTAAATACGGTAATAAATAAATAAAATTTATTAAGAAAATAAAACAGAATTCTAGTCATTCAAATACATTCTAAAACAGACATAGGAATAGATTTAAGAATTTATTAAAAAAATTTAAAAAATCAATTTAAGAAATTTATTGATAGTCGTTTAAATGTAAAATTCGATAAGAAAAAAAAGAAAAAGAAAAAAAAAATAAATTTATAGAGAAAAGGAAGAGCTCCTCACTCAAGAGACTGATGATAATGGTTAGGATGTATACTATCCAATATTTACAATGCTCCGTTAAGTTAGAGCCCAGAAGGTTGATGAGAAGTCATTTTCATTTCGCTGCATTCAATATGCATACCCCATAATTTATGCAGAATAATGAGAAGGATATTTAGAAAAAAAAAAATTATGTAGAGAAGAGCAGTTCTTGATCAATTAGGATTATATTATTTTTCATCAATTTTGTCTTTTTTTGTTAAGAAATTCCAACGTTTAATTATAACACCAAGGACATATTACTATATTGATTCGATTTTGAAATCTTATTCAAATAATAATTATTATTATTGGTTAAATTAAGTAGCTAGTGGAGTATGAGACACTACCAGAAGAAGGAACTTCTGTCAAGCTTAGTGGGTAATAATAATATTACGAAAATATAAAATTATTTTTAATATTATTTTGTTTAAATAATATTTTTAATAATAATATTAAACAGACTCTTATTTTATGATATCTCCTGATGATATCATTAGATTAATATTCGATAATTATTTGTTTATATTAAAAATGACAACAAGAATAAAGATTAGCAAGCTAATTTATGGGAAATAAAAATATTCTTTTACTCATATAAATTTTTAACTAGTAAAAAGTTTGAAATATATTTATTTATTTGAAGCATTAAGATTTAGTATATGCTGGATGAACTATCCAAACTTGTTGATGGGTAGGATCAAAGTTGACTTTTGGTTACTTTTGGCTGATTGAGGGAATCGAAAGTTGACTTGATAGATTCCATAAGGTGAAAACCTATGTGCTAGCCTAGAGAATTATGCTACATGTTTTCATCATTTTAATTTTATGAGATTCAACCACAATTTTTGGATGCCCTCACTGTAATTATAAAGTTACATCTATTATAAATTTAGGTTCATATGAAATTATGTATCATAACTGTTAAATTTGATATAATTAATTAAAAAAATATAATATATAAATTTAAATATAAAAATTTAATTTAATATTTAATAATATTATTCTCACATGAGTTTAAATTTTTTATAGTCACATTTATCACACAAAAAAAATAATTTTAGAATTTCAATACTAATATTTATTAAGGCTAATCAATGTGAATTAATTATGACTATCAATTCACTAAATTTGCATGTAATGATATACTATTATTAAAAAAAAAAACTTAATTATTTTGATTTAATTCAATAATTAAATATATAACATCCATCACTCACTTTCATGTCCCCATTAAAGTTCTTAACTTTCGAGCTAGGGTGTGTGTAGGGTTGGGCTGGCTCCTTCAAAAGTCTAAAAAGTAATAACCCCTTGAGGCTTGAGAACAGGCCTACAAGGCTAGATAATGAAATAATTTAAAAAAAAATTAAAGAATTATTTAATTGACTAGTGAGGTGAGTGATGATCACTGTCCAGCCCACAAACACACAGGTAAAGCTTGGTGCATTTAACCTTTTTCAAATTGCAAGATGATAATAATAATAAAATAAACTATTTTAATATTAAAAATGAATATATAAAAATCTAAGATGAAAAATATAAATTTAGAAAAAGGAAAAAAATAAAGTGGCTGATAGTAGTAGGCGTGGGGACAGTGTATGGTATCATTGTGTCCTTTTACACATTGTCCTTATTATAGGCCTAACATATTACATCATCTCCATTACTTTTTCAAAAAGAAAATAATTAGAACCTCTGATTATTATATATATATATATATATATAAATTCTCTTTCCCCTTAAGCCCTAAATCAAAGCCAAAGACTAAAACAATCTTTTACACTTTGGCTGCTTTGCTTAGTGTCTCTTTTGCTTGTGCTCTGTTTTGCCCTGTTTTTCAAGAGGTGATTTCTCTTTTTTCTAATAGAACAAAAGTTCTCTGCTTCTGAAAACAGAGTGACTGCAAACTTTAGAGAATGTATGCAGATACTGGGCTGTTGCTTCCCTATATGCAGAATTTCTATCAAGATATTCAGCAACTTGAAGACTACTGCAACTACCAGAAGAACAATGCTTCAATGGTACTCTTTTTGTTTTCTTTCTTCAGTTATCTATGTTTGCATGATTTTCTCTTTGTTAATATCGGTGGTCTTCATTTATTTGATGATTTTTTATGTGGGTTTTAGCTAGTGAAGAGTTGAGGGGCTGCAATTTGCACTTCTTTGTACTTCAATTTCGCGTTTGTTTTCTACTGTGATTTTACTCGCCGTTGGGTTTATGAGAAAATGAGGTATAGGTAAAGGAAATATGTGTCCCTTCCAGCGAAAATCTAACTGAAAATGCTTTTACCTTCTTTCTTTAATTAAAATTTTTATTGGATTTCCAATTTCTGATCTTGGGGATGTTAATTTACTCAAATTTGACTCTTGATTTTATTTTGTTTTTTAGCCCTGCTTTGCTCCCTCGGTTTGGCTGATGAGAAACTGGTGGAGAAGTCTAAATTTGGAAGCTTGATGTTATGGTTGATTAGATTTACCTTAGTTCTCTTTTTTCTTTCCTTCTTTCTCAACATTTCTCAAGTAAACAAATAGGTCTAAAATGGAAATAACAGATGTTCTTGTTGCATCATTGGATCTGGAATAGAGAAAATGATGAGTAAAAGGAAAATGATTGTACTGTCTAGGTTCCGTGTTCTTTTAGTTTTCTTCTATGTCCTCCAATGGTGTGGTGTGAACCAGTTTTTTTTCCCCCGCACTACCAGGCTGATAAAAGAAGACAAAGTTCTTGTTTATTTTTTTATTTGGGCAAAAAGAGGGAAATAGTTGGGAAAGCTAAACGGGGAAAGTATTCTCCACTTCTACTTTATGGGGTATTTTCTTTTTCTCTTCTCTCTCTCTCTCTCTCTCTCTCTATAGTGGGGAAACTTAATTTTGGAAAAATGAAAACAAAAATGGAAAATTACCCTTGAAAAAATTGCTGGGGATCTCTGCTTTTATTAAAAGTGGGTAATTTTTTTGCAAAATAAGATTATCTTCTTTGACAGTTTAACACTTTGTGGATTAGTTTGGCCGACTTCAGGGAACTTGATTCCAAATGTATGGGATTTTTGCATTCTTTCACAAGATGTCTTCAGTTCAATTTGTTTGTTTTTATCACGATCAATTCTTGATTCGACCTTGGTAATGGAGATTGTGCGTCACATATGATTCTTTTGATTTTGGAACTGAAAAATTGTTTAAATCAACAACTATCTTAGAAGTTGAAAATTGTGAAATTGAAAGATTGTGAGTTTCACTTTGCTGTTTAAGAGCCTGAGGGGATGATGCAGTTTTAACATATGCTTGATAGTTCATTCAAGTAACTTCATTTGTTGAGATCCAATGAAAGACAATGATTAGATGCTACTGGGGCATTAAAAGAGGTTACCTTTTTCTATATTTGCATCTTACACCTGTAAAGTTGTGCATGATTGCTTTCTGTTCTCTAAAAATGTTCTCAAAATAGCACTTATTATAGAATTTGACTTCTTGCAGCTTATTTAAGAATCTTATACTGATGTTAACATAGTTGATGAAGTTCTAGTCAATATTTACTTCTCACTTTCTCATGATTTGTTGATTTCTTTCTTGTTTAATGTAGAACAACATAATTCAGACTTCCACCATATCAGAATATGACCTGGGAGGAGAAGGGGATCTATTCAAAGCTCCTGAACCAATCATTGAACTGCCACTTGGGGGCCTTGATCCCATGACAGCAGCCATTTCAATGATCTCCTGTGGGGAAGAAGTCATCTCCTCGCAAGGACTAAAGGTGGCAGATATTGAATCAATTCAAACTGACCAACTTCTGAGTGAGGTTTTCTATGAGTGCAAGAAAGACCTCATGGAAAAAGCGGCCATAGAAGCACCACTCTCAGAGATTCTGGACATCAAAATTCCTGTCTTGCGGATTAATGAGAACCAGATTGAAGAAAAAAAACTCCTTCCTGATGCACCATTACCAAAAAGTGTCAGCTCTGGATGTTTGAGCTCAATAGAGTGGGTGCAAGGGGCTGCAGTGAAGCCAAATTTTCTGGATTTTTCGGGAGTGGATCTTGGAACTGTTTATGGGATGAGAAGAGCATATAGCGAGGGAGATATAAAGGTCAGACTGAATCACTTTCTGTTTGTTTTGCTACAACTCTTCTGCTATAATTCCTCTACGTATTTGGATTATCCAATTTTCTAGTCCAGTATTTTAGCTTTCCCCTCTCATTAGATGGAGCAGAAAGGGTATAGGCATTTACCTGTCAAATAACCAGTATCGTGGTTGTTCTCTTTATTCTTTAGGTGTGCATAGATTGCTAGCGTTTTTGTGTGTTCTTAAATATTTGTGAAGAATTTTGGAAAGCACTTAAACAGACAGTTAAATGTTCATGCCGCTGCCATGAATTACTTAAAAGGAGAAGGCATTTTTTCCCCATCCAGGATAGACCTCCCATTGTGCCTCATATTGGTATTTTTGAAACATGATTAGCCCTGGATAAACCTTTTTGTTGATAGGATAATTGACAACTTCCTCCTGCCTCACTATGAACTTGGTTGATCTTCTTCTACTATTTAAATATTGACTACAGTGAACAACAAATATCCATTTCTTGTGAAATGATTATCTGTTGTTTTTGTTTTCATTTCTATTTCCTTCCCCTTTTATCATTTGTGTGACATAAACCACCAGATTCTAGTGGAACATTTCCATGCGATTCAACATCTAGCTTGAATGGCTTTGTGATAAAGTCTACGGACTGAGAATTGTTTAGAACCTTCTGGCCATTTCCACAGGATGGGGCTGGGTCATTGATAATGGGTTTTTATGACAGACTCTTGGTAATGGCAACATGGGCGTCATCCATTCTCCCCTTGATCGGCCATTAATTATCAGCAGCTGCACGACTGAAGACCGTAGGGAAAAGCTTTCCAGGTACAGGAATAAGAAGACAAAGCGGAATTTTGGCAGGAAAATTAAGGTAACCAAACAAACAATTATTTCCATAGATTTATTTTTCTTCATCACTAGTCATTGAAATTCCATTTATTTGTTACTTTCATCTTACCATAAAATATAGAGTTTTAGACAGTAGAACCTATGCTTACCACTCCAGCTTCACAAGATAAGATGTGTGAATTCCTTCAGTTGTTTTCCTGTTAGGTTTTCACGTGACAAATTCAACTATTCATTTGTCTGTGTTCAGTATGCTTGCAGGAAGGCTCTTGCAGACAGTCAACCAAGGATCCGAGGAAGGTTTGCAAAGACTGAAGACTCTGATGTTTCCAGGAGGCAATAGCTTTTAACTAATTCAGGAAGACAAGGAATAGCATGAAATGGTCGAGTTATGCAGTAATGAAAGAAATTAGTAGGAACCTAGGGCTGGAAAATAGGTTTGGAGGAAGGTAAACAAGTATTGTAAAATAAACCTCCCCACCCACACCACCACCACCCCAAAAAAAAAAAAAAAAAAACAACCCTCCCGGGAAGTAGTTCACTATAATTCGCTACAATAACCTTCTTAGTCGACCAAAGTGGGCAAGTAGAGTTGTACATAGGGCTGTGTCGAATAAAAAGAGCGAGCAAAAAGCAGAAAAAGTTGTACTTGTTAATATGCGTATTATGGATATGGCACTGCTTGTAGTCTCTCTAGTGTTTGTTTGTTTTTTATTATTATTATTTTTTTTTAAGATATAGTGAAATGGCCAATTCTTTCTGATCATGACGCCATGACTTTATGAAATGGAAATGTTTACTCATATTGTATGGAGAAAGCTGCTACAAACAGGGATTCTTTCAGTTCTTGGATGGAGATGGAGTCACGCAGTGAGTTGCCTAAACTGCTCAGGTAATGCCATTTGCCATATGTAACATTGACTGGGAACGAGTCTAGACTTTCCAAACTACTTGTTAAGCTGAATAGACAGGAATAGAACTCTGATCTCAGGCTTCTTGGTTTTCACGGGTTAGGAAACGTGGCCCCAAGACAAGACATCCCAGAGAATTCAGCCGTCTTCTTTCTGCCACGCATATCAACAATGGGATTCGTGTATGATTAGAAACTTCCGTAGATGGGCTTCTATAGTTCTAAACGGACTGGAATCGGAATCTGACTTTTAGACAAAAAAAAAAAAAAATCTGACTAGTACTAGGCTACTAGCCTCTAGCCATGCCAAATCCAATTTACCCCTTTCTTTTCTTTTCTTTTGGCAGAAAAAGCTACTCCCACTTCTCCATATCCATGATACCATCCATCCGCACTCCAATCATAGGCTTTCACCAACCAAGTAATCGGATCCGGTGATTGCGAAAGCGCTTACTTTTAGAGAAGCAATTAGCTAGGTCAAATTCAAATTTTATAGTCTTGAACTTGACTTTCTCTTTTTGGTAGGGTCTAATTGATGTCCGCGAGTGAGTCTGATATATTCAGAGATTGATTCTTAAAAATTCAACATTAATTATGAAGAATGTGCGTGTGTGATTTATATAAAAATAAGGATGATATTAAAATTATTATAATTTTAATAAGCTTTCATTCTCATTATTAAATTGTGTTATGTGTGTATCTATCTTTCAAAAAAAAAATCGACTTTTTTTTTCTAATTGTTATTATCTAGTCAAACCATAAGAAACTCTCTTATTTTGACTATTGTAGCTGTATTTCCCTTTTAGAAGAGCTTAGGTCTTGCACTGTTCATTTTGTTCATAGATCAGCCAGCTATGCAGTCCATTGCTTAGCTTAAACCGTTGGTTCTTTCTCAAATCTTAAGAAATGGGGTCTTGTCTCTCCTGATTTCCTGAATGATGGTCTTGTTTCAGATTTATCATAATACATTCTATGTTTTCCTTACAAAAAAAAAAAAAAAAAAAAACACACAACTTGTCAAACCAATCCATCTATCAATACTTTCAAGCTACCCAAAATGCCCTTCTGACAGCAAAACTCATAAATATTCCCTGGCAATGCCTGGTGTTCAAAGTATCATGGTTATCCAAGCCCAACCCATTAATCCGTTACAACTAAAGATTGCAAATTTTCCAGTAGTTCAGTTCACTTGAGTCTTGTAATACCCTAAATACCCCTCCAGGAAAATGGTGGGAAAAATTCATTCGTCTCTACGATGCGAAACACCGACTCCACTCTCGCCCCCAAATGGTGTCACATTTCTGCTTTGGAATTTGCATGCTTGAAGAGCAAAATCAAGCAACGATTTTTAAAGAATAAATGAGTTCCAACATTCTTCGAATTTGAAATCATAATTTACTATTTATGTCTCCGTGCTGGAGCACCACCCCCAATACCCATTATTACTGGCTAAAATTCCTGTCCAATGCATGATGTATCCACCCGATTGCAGGAATCACAAGGCCAATTAATAACAGGATAAAATTTTATGTTAGGCGTGCCATTTCACACACACGTAACTATCACTCACTCACGCATAACACAACATAGATAGATAATGTCGACCCTCTCGCTTTCTCTCTCTAAAAGAGAGAAAATAAATATAATTCCAGGCGAAGGTTCAGAATTTCTGGTCACTATTTCTTTTTTGTTAGCAGCAAGCCGCATTGCAATTTGTTATTTTCGCTTTACTCTGTGAAGTGAAGCTGTTAGAGAGAGAAAGCGCTCTCCGTTGAATTAGATCTCTGTTCCTTACTTTGCTGGTTGCTAGACCTCTGCAATTTCCACATTTTTTCTGTTAAATTTTCTGTGTTTCGTTTTATGGGAATTCTCTCTCTCTGAGATTAGATAGTCTCTGCTACTTTTTTCTAATCTCTTTTCTCTCTCTTTGTTCTTTGGGCCCAACAAATCCTCTATGTTATATCCTTCTGATTTTTATGTGCTTCAAGATTGCCTTTTGCTACTAGGATTTACGGGTGCCTTAGGAATTCAGGATTTTTACGTGAAATTAAGTGGGATTCTTAAGATAAATTTGGATTACGAGTTGCTAAATTTTATTCATCAGGTGTTTTTTTTTTTAGCTTCACTTTTTCATTTTTCTTTTCCCTTCTCTTTCTGTCTCTCTACAATGATAATCAAGCGCAACTTGAAATCACAAATGCCGAGTCTTAAACACCGCAAGCTTGGCGACTCGGCAGGTCAAGACGACGATAGCGCAGCTTCGACTCGGAAGAAACGGAAACTAAACGGCTATTATCCTCCCAATCTTCTTGGTGAGGTGGCCACGCGCATAATTCCGGTTGGCCTTCGAGGGATTCTCGGCTCCTCCAACATGGATTCCGACAAGGGATTTGCTGCTTCTTGGTGCACTAAAGTGTCTTGCTCCCCTCCAGGTGAAGTGGAGTCGGAGCCTAAATCCAAAGCTCGAGATTCAACAAGAGTAAATAATCGGACAGTGGAGGTCTCACGTCCCCCACTTGTGCTGACAACAAGAGGGCGGGTTCAGGTACTTCCTTCACGGTTTAACGATTCAGTTATTGACAATTGGAGAAAAGAGAGTAAGATTAGCTTGCGTGATTATAGTTTTGATGGCGATATTCAAAGTGATAACCAAACGACAAGGAGGGATAAAGATAGAGATAAATTCAGTTTCCGAACACCAAAAACATGTTCTAGCAATGTGAAGAAACAGAGAACCGAGGAGAGAATTGGATATACGTCTCGTAAATATGCAACTTTGTGTGAGGAAGAAGATGGAGGACAATTGGGGTTTAAGAAGAACTTGAGTTCACGCAGTATGCTCACTTCACTACATGAGCAATTGATGGAAGATGAGAAGTGTGCAGTTGTAGACTTAAGCAGCTTGGAGAGGCCAGATAGGAAAGATGGGTTGTATGGACCGGAGGATTTCTATTCAGGTGATATCGTGTGGGCAAAGTCGGTGAAGGAGGACCCATTTTGGCCAGCCATCGTGATTGATCCAATGACGCAGGCGCCAGAGCTGGTTTTCAGGTCCTGCATACCTGATGCAGCTTGTGTCATGTTTTTTGGTAACTCTGGGCATGAAAATCAAACGGTATGATAATGATTACTTCCTGTAAAGTAAGCGTCATTGTATTTATGAGGGGTGTTTATAGTATTACTTTGGGAAGGATGTGACCATTAATTATGCTACTTTGATTGCTAATGACAGGATTATGCTTGGCTTAGACGGGGGATGATCTTTCCATTTACAGATTTTGTAGACTGGTGTGTTTCTTGTCATTATTTCTATTGTTATTGACTTGTTAGCTTAGGATTCATGTTTTGTTTAAGTGAGGTTTTTACTTCGTGTAGGTTCCAGGAGCAGTCTGAATTGATGGACCGTAAGCCTGGTGATTTCCAGATGGCAATTGAGGAAGCATTTCTGGTAGAACAGTGGTTTACTGAGAAGTTGATCCAGGATCTAAACTTGGAAGCGGGGAATGCAACTTATGATGAAACTGTTTTCAGATGGCTTCAAGAAGCTACTGGTTCCAACCAATACCAGGACTGTCACTCTCCAAGGCAGGCAAGTTTTCTTATTATTAACTTTCTTAATGGTTTCTTCCTTAAACAAGCCCACTCTGAAAATCCTTAGGCAACTTTCTGCTTCCCCTTATAGTAAAAATGGCCCCTGATATGTACACGATTTTGTTCCCTGTTTTCAAGAATACATGCATTGCAAGTTCAGTGAAGGGTCGAACTAGTGATAGGGAAGGAGTTAGTTTGGATGGAGTGTTACTGCCCCAAAGTAATCACTTTATCTTGGCTCAATCCTTCAAGTAGATGGGATGTTAGTCATAGGATAAAAAAGTGTCACAGGAGTTTTATGTGATCACAAGATTCGCAATAAGTTAAAAGAAAAATTTCACCGTACAGCCACACGATCGGTCATGTTATATGATAGTGAGTGTTGGACACTGAAAGAGTCGTATGTGTCTAAGATAAGAGTTGCGGAGATGAGAATGTTAAGGTGGATGAGTGGTCATACTAGACTAGATAAAATCCGTAATGAGAGTATTAGAGAAAAGGTAGGAGTGGTGCCAATTGAGGATAAGTTGAGAGAAGGGAGATTGAGGTGGTTTGGTCATGTGAAGCGTAAACATGCGGAGGCTCCAGTTAGACAAGTAGAGCACATAAGGTTAGAGGATAGAAAGAAAAGAAAGGGTAGACCTAAACTGACTTGGAGGAGAGTAGTATAACATGACTTAGAAGCATTACACATTTCTGAGGATTTAACTCAAAATCGTTTAGAATGGAGAAAGAGAATCCATATAGCCGACCCCAAATTCTTGGGATAAAAGCTTAGTTGAGTTGAGTTGAGTTGAGTTTTCAAGGAATTATACTGATAGACTTTATCAAGTTGGTAATAAAGAACTTAAAATTGCATGGACATCAAAGCAGGAATTCCTTTGTTTCGCTCTTCTTTTTTTGAACATGCCCTTGGCCCTAATATTTGTAACTTTGTTAATCCGTTGGTTGGGAAGCTGAATAGCATGAACAGTAAGATTCCAATTTTCAGATTCTTCTTTATGAGTTCATCAAATTTGGTTTATCTGATGTAGGATATGTCTGGAAACGATAAAAGCATGCGACCTTGTGAAGGTTGCGGCATCAACCTTCCTCTTAAATTGTCAAAGAAAATGAAGGCTTTGACTCCTGGAGGCCAATTCTTATGCAAAAAATGTGCTCGGGTTGGTACCACCTGTTATGTCTTGGGATTTTTACCTATGATAAGTTTTGTCTGCTATAATTAACAATTCCACATGTGTTGGTTATGTTCTAATTTTCACAAGTACATAATTTGTTACTGCAGTTAACAAAATCAAAACATTATTGTGGCATATGCAAGAAGATTTGGAATCATTCAGACAATGGGAGCTCGGTGAGTCAAAATACAAAGTACTCTAATTTGAGATTTTTTTGCTCTTGAATGTAATATACCTCTTGTTAATTATTTTTCTTGGATTTGCTATTAGGTGCGCTGTGATAGTTGTAAGGTTTGGGTCCATGCTAAGTGTGACAAAATTTCCAACAACAGTTTTAAGGTATGTCCATCACACTTAATAATGTCATATCATATCATCATTCCATCACATTAATGGAATTTAACTTATCATTCCATGACCAACCTTTTATGCTTGAAGGATCTGGGGGCCACTAATTATTACTGCCCTGCTTGCAAAGCAAAATTCAATTTTGAATTGTCTGATTCAGAGAAAGGGCAGCCATAATCGAAGTGATATTCTTTTAAAAATACAAAATTTGTCTTTCTTAATGAATTTATATATAATGACTTGAATGTTTTTATTGGTTGAACAGAAGTAATGGTCAACCAACACTGCCCAACAAAGTTTCTGTTTTCTGCTCAGGAGTAGAAGGAATATATTTCCCAAGCCTTCACCTGTAAGCAAAAATATAACTTCAAAGTGTTTAACTTTTCTTTTATTTCTACCTTTTATGTATGGGTTATTCCAATTTTTACTTATTTTATAAATTTAATAGCCAATTGCCTGTGGCAGGCTGCTTTAGTTTATGAACGTGAGAAATAATAGATTCGTAGTTTAACAATTGGCTTATCACATGAAAATATTTAATCTGCTAACAAGGAAGAAATGATTTAAATTCTGTTAATTTGAAATAGGACCTTGATATGAATTATTGTTTTATGATTTTCTTTCGCACATGTCTGTGCACAAAAAAGAGAGAATTTTTTTTCCATTGATTTATGCAGATGACCAACCCTCTACTTTTCTATTCAGTCTAGAGAGATTTTGATTTTTCCAAATAGTTATTGCCCTTCATTTTCTCTATCTGGGAAATCTTCTTTGCCTTGAAGGTCTGAGAAGTTTCATTTCAGTTCATTTATGTTTGTATTTTTCTTTTCAAGGGTTGTGTGTAAATGTGGGTCTTGTGGGCCAGAAAAGCAAGCACTTAGTGAATGGGAACGCCATACAGGTTCCAAAATTAAAAATTGGAGGGCCAGTATTAGGGTGAAAGGTTCCATGCTGCCACTAGAACAATGGGTTTGTGTGCACCATTCCTCTTTTTCTTTGGCTTGCCACTTATATATGAAGTTCATTTATCCAATATGTTCTCTTTCATTTATCCAATATGTTCTCTTGACTTTGCAGATGATGCAGTTACCAGAATATCATGCACGTGCTGTTTCTACCAGACCTCCAAAGCGACCTTCCATTAAAGATTGGAAGCAGAAGTTGCTAGCATTTTTGCGAGGTATATTTCTTTTTTGGGCATAGAATTTGCAATCTAACTATGCTATCCTCTGCAGCACTATCTGAATTTCTTACACTGTTGAATGATTTATTACCATCATTTTCAATGCAGAGAAATATGAACTTGTTTATGCAAAGTGGACAACAGAGCGTTGTGCTGTATCTAGATGGGTTGAGAATTGGGACTACAACAAAATTATTATCTGCAACAGGTATCGCAAGTATCACCCAAAGGATAAATTGTTAATATACTTGTTTAGTCTGAGCTTATATTGTATGGATCAGATACTATATTAACCCATACAGTCATTTGGTATGAAAGGCATTGAGGTCAGACATGTTAAGCAACAGAAAGAGTATTGACATTAAAAGCTACTAGGAGACCTCAGTTTAAAAAAAAAAAGAAATATGGAGTGACTGAAATGCTTTAATTATACATTTTAATAAGTTAGAATGTTATAAATACTGGTGTATTTGTTTATTTTCTCCTGTATATCCCTTTGGTGTGAGCCTTGAAGTAATGCCCTTGTAACAATTGTCTACTTTTAGTTATACTATGCACTGCAGTATGCTGAATGAAATCTGAGTAGTAGATCTCCCTTTCATCATTAAATGGAAAAGAATAAAAAATAACCACAGAGATGTGCTGCAATGCTGCTCATTCATCTTACATCCTTGCTCTCCTGATAAAGATTTTTTTTGTGTGTGTGCTGGAAATTTTATTAAATTGAATTGAATTGTATAGTATGATTGGTTTCTTTTAAATCTTCCAGGTGTCAGATAGCCGTTCATTAAGAATGCTATGGAGCAAGGAATGTTCAGGACTTTGCTTCATGGGTTTGCAAGGCATGTGAAACACCTGATGTTAAGCGGGAGTGTTGCCTTTGTCTGGTAAAAGGTTGGTTATTTTGTTTATTTACGTTAACTAACAATATGGGTATAAAGATAGAAAAATTCTAACTTCAAAGAGAATGTATGTTTATGGGTCATGTCAAAGAAACCCTATAAACCATGTTTACTTTTAGCCAACAAATATAGAATCTCCTTTTCTTAAATTTTGAGTTCAAGCCAATTATGAATTGATTATTTAACAATGAAATAGATATATGGTCTGAGCTTTCCTCTCCTTAATGAGTTTCTTTGCCTATTACCCACTAAATAGACTTTACTACTAAGCATGGATATTTTATCACATACATATAAATCTCTAGAGTTGGTTTTGATATTACTGTTACTTCTGATCACAAGTAATTTTTTGAGTTCTTGTTAGGTGGTGCTCTAAAGCCAACTGATGTTGAAACACTATGGGTTCATGTTACATGTGCTTGGTTTCAACCTGAAGTCTCCTTTGCAAGTGATGAAAAGATGGAACCCACTCTTGGGATCTTATGTATCCCTACGAATTCTTTTGCAAAGGTAGAATCTTCATTTTTGTTAGCACTTCATTATTCAGAGGTTCAAAAAATGTCCTGTCAGGATTGTTGGTATCAAAACATTAGTCAAATTGATCCATTAAAACATGTCCTGCATAAATTGAAGATGGTATTTCTGCAATCAATACTTTCGCCTTTTTTTTCTTTGTTTTGGTCTGAGCTCCTTTGTCTTTTTAGAGAAATGAAAAACATGTGAGATGCTTTATCTATTAGTTTTTACAATAGCCTACAGATGCTTTATAATGCATCGTGTCATCATCAGTCGTGAGTTGTCTCTCTTTCCCGATCTTGTCTTCAAATTTACTCTTACGGCTATACTCTTTGGCAATGGATGCAATCTCAAATGTGTTTTATTGGCACAAACTGCAGATTTGTGTCATATGTAAGCAAATTCATGGTTCGTGCACTCAATGTTGCAAGTGTTCCACTTATTACCATGCAATGTGTGCTTCAAGGGCAGGGTATCACATGGAGGTAAGTTACTTGATTGTTGTCTGTTTGCAAAACCTGTTGCTATTATTATTGTGCCTTAGACATGCAAAATAAACACGCTATTTGGTCATTTTGCTTTTATTATATGGACGAACCGGATGTAGGTTTTTCTTGCCAGTTTTCTTTTCTGTCTTACTTGCAGTTGCATTGCTTTGAGAAAAATGGGAGACAAACTACAAAAATGGTTTCATATTGTGCATATCACAGGTACAGAGTCCTCATTTGTGATCCTGAAGCTAATCACTATTCCCTTGATTCTTTTTTTTATAGAGCTTATATTTGTCTTAATGTCTGTAGTGTGACCTTCATATTTGTCAAGACACATTATATTTAATCTACATCCATATTCTGTGTCCTCACAGTTCTATTTCTGGTGCAGGGCTCCAAATCCAGATACAGTTTTGATTATTCGGACTCCACTAGTTGTGTTTTCTGCCAAAAGCCTTATTCAAAGTAAGAAGAGGGCTAGTACAAGGTTAATTTCATCCAACAGAGCAAAACTTGAAGAGTTGTCAACAGAAGAAACTACTAAGGTTGAGGCACTCTCTGCTGCAAGGTGTCGGGTCTTTAAAAGAGTGAACAACAATAAGAAGGTACCTGCATGAGAGTTTCACAGTTTGTACAAGGATGTAAGAATCTATTCCCTTTCTCCTGCCCCTGTACCCCAAACCCAATACATAGATTTTTTTTGTACATTAAATTGTAATGAGATATTTTCTAAGTTTTATTTGTCCAAATGAATAGATTGGACTACTCAACTCAACTCAACTAAACTTGAGTCATATATCTAGTTGTAATTTTCCTAGGAGAATGCATGCACCATGTTGTTTAACTGTTCTACTTAGTAATCCATATTATATAAGTTGATCTACATTCTTGAATTGCAAAAGGTGAACTAATATACCTATATATATGTGTGTTTTTCTAATGTTGCTTTGTCTAATGTTGCAAATCTGAAGATTGAACTTTGCGTCCAAATTTTTGGTTTGATAGAGAACAGAAGAGGAAGCCATTTCCCACCAATTGACTGGACCTTGTCATCATCCGTTAGGCGTAATACGAAGTTTGAATGCATTCAGAGTAAAGTTTCTGTTTTCTTCCCCTTTCATTATCATATAGGATTGTTTTTCATTCTTTCTTTTTTTCGGAAAGAGATGTCAATCTAGTACAATACGCTTGTTCTTGTTTGACAGGTAGTTGCGGAGCCTAAAAGTTTTTCTTCTTTTAGAGAAAGGCTTTACCACTTGCAGGCAAATCTCCATCCTTTTTTTTTTTTCATTAAACTATTACATTCTATATTATTCTTCTAAAAATTATTTTGTTTGCACGAACCCAGAGAACTGAAACTGATCGAGTTTGCTTTGGTAGATCAGGGATACATGGATGGGGCCTTTTTGCACGAAGAGGCATTCAAGAAGGAGAAATGGTATGTTATTTCAGTTAAAAATCTAAAAAAGGTCCTGCTTATAATTTTCATTTCTAATGTAAAAGTAATGTAGAATTGTGGTATGAACTGATGTAAGTGATAAAAAACACACAGCCATCATTCTTTCCAGCAAGACATCTTTGAAATGTTGATACATATGCAAAATAAATGCGAGATGTGCTTCTCAAATATGAAATGGTGTCTAGCAGCACTTTTACATTCATGCTGTAACTTATTTTGAGAGCCTGACCTATTTGAAAGCAATATTTTGCTTCATGAAATAACCTGTCCGTGATGGTGTGTCCATGTCTGAGTGTGTGATATTAACAAGCATGTGTTGTTGCAGGTCCTTGAATATCGCGGTGAACATGTGAGATGCAGCATTGCAGATCTTAGGGAGGCACACTACCGGTTAGAAGGCAAAGACTGCTATGTGAGTTGATCTTTCAACTTCAACTTGGCACTGCACATTGTAGGGAGGTACAATACCAGATGGATTGAGACCATAATGGTGTTAAAAATTATTGCAAGCATTTTTGTCAATTGAACTTGCTTTCCTCCTCCTTCCTCCCATATCATCAATCAAATTAAAATATTAATCTGTCTGCAGTTTTTGGTCATTTTCTTCCTTCTACCATTTTTTCTTTGGGGCTGAACTGTGATATGTTTTCTTCTGCAGCTTTTCAAGATAAGTGAAGAGATAGTGGTAGATGCCACTGACAAAGGAAACTTAGCACGCCTAATAAACCACTCAGTAAGTTGCTCTGAGAACTTTGAATTTTTTTTTTCTCCTTGTGGAGGGAGATGTTCTTTTTCCTGCATTCTGCTTCTACAGTCACCTCTGCATATCCTTTGCTTATCATTTCATGCTACACCAACATATCCAGATAAAAGTTTGAAATTATTACTTGATATCCTCAAATTCGAATGCTTGGGACCTTTTCCATTCCATATTGTCGCACTCTACAATTTGTGATTTAATTAGTTCAAGGTTATAATTTTTTTGTCTTCTTTATCTTTCAAGTATGGTGTCACGTATTTTCTTGTCACGGTATTATCGATTTATCCTTGATACAGTGTATGCCGAATTGCTATGCGAGGATCATGAGTGTGGGTGATGATGAAAGCCGAATTGTCCTTATCGCTAAGACAAATGTATCTGCTGATGATGAGCTGACGTATCTCCTCTCTCTCTCTCTCTCTCCCTCTCCAACTTTGGAGTTTTATGGTATTTTGCACACTCAAATTCGTTGTTGCTGCTTATTTCTGGCGGGTACAATTACTCGTTTGATCCTAATGAGCCATGAATTCAAAGTTCCTTGTTTATGTGAAGCTCCGAACTGCTGGAAATTCATGAATTAGGTTTTATACTCACAGCAGAGTCATTGTTTCTCCGCAAGAAGCACTAACCCAATCCCATGCCCACGGGATCTCAATCATACAAAAACCTTTTTTTGATAGTCTTTGAGCTTAGTGTTCTGGATCAGACATTTGTGTATATCAGTTGACTCACCTTCATTCGCCCATAATTAAAAGCTAACCCATTTTCATTGCTAATTGGAGCTTTTCTTCAGAAAGTCTTGCGTTGACTCCGACATTGAAATTGCTTGATCAATTGTTGCCCATGAAATTCAATATTACGAGGTGATTCGACTCTTAAATCACAATGAATGATAACCCTTAATAAACATGGGGAAAAAAATGAAAAAATAGAGAAAAAATACTATTCATATGCATAATTATCATAAGCCTACATGCTTATGCTCTCTCCTTAGTCTTCGCTTTCATAACAATTACTACCTTCCTTCCACTTGAACAATACAATAAATAAAGAGATAAAATAAAATTGAAATAAATAGGACTTAAGAAACTAATGAACCCATTTTAGTTTATTGGTTATTAATTAAGAGTAAATTATACAGACCACTTTGAGTATGTGCTTTTTACTTGTATAAATGTGGGGTTTACTTTGCACTTGCTCAATAATTTTGCCTTAAATGAGAAAAATCTCAACGAAATTGAAATTATTTCCATTGCAGTTTGTTAAAATGTTTGGATTGATTTTTACAGTGAACATGAATACTTTTAATCTCTAAGAACAAGTCAATGGTCTCAATTTATATGAATTTGCAATTTCAATAAACGCCTACAAAAAAATTGTCACTTTGTTACATAATTTGTGTCACTTTTTGTATAATTTCTTATATGAATTTTCGACTATTAGTTATTCTAATAATTATATGGTAGTGAGTGTTCGGCACTGAAAGAGTCGTATGCATCTAAGATAAAAGTTGCACAGATGAGAATGTTAAGGTGGATGAGTGGCCATACTAGACTAGATAAAATCCGTAATGAGAGTATTAGAGAAAGGGTAGGAGTGGTGCCAATTGAAGATAAGTTGAGAGAAGGGAGATATTGAGGTGGTTTGGTCATGTGAAGCATAAACATACGGAGGCTCAAGTTAGATAAGTAGAGCACATTAGGTTAGAGGATAGAAAGAAAAAAAGGGTAGACCTAAATTGACTTGGAGGAGAGTAGTACAACATGACATAGAAGCGTTACATATTTCTGAGGATTTAACCCAAAATCGATCAGAGTGGAGAAAGCGAATTCATATAGCCGACCCCAAATTTTTGGGATAAAGGCTTAGTTGAGTTGAGTTATTCTAATAATTGTTATCTATTTTAATAGTTGTCAACTATTTTATTAGCTGTTAGTCGTTAAATATTAGTCGTTAATGATTAGCTATTTATATAATTGTTAAAATAGAAGCGTTCGGTAAAAATAGCTATTAGATTATTTGTTAAATGTAAAAATAGTAATAAAATTTTGTTGACTTTAGTCAAAACACTCCCTTAATCTCTAAAAGCTAAGAGGAATAGTTTTTCATGAATCACTTTCTCAACTTCTAAAAACTAGTATAAATACTATATCACCGAATAATATAAATAAGAGTAGTGTTTTAACTTTGGTCAAAACGTTAAATGCTATTTTAAAAGCTGCTGCCAAACAGGGTCTAAATATAAATTTATCTGTATTTTCTCTATATATAGGCCTTCAACAATTAAAGATTTTTTTTTAAAAAAAAAAAACAAGAACAACCACTGCTAATGTTCATTCTCAGAATGAGGTGCTGATACACTGTCTACAAGTTGAGTGACGCAAGATCTTGGACCGCTGGAATGTTGACAATCAAATGCACTACTTGCTTCATTTGTCCATTGTCTACTCCTCCTCCAACGCGAAATAAAGCTGTCCTTCATCTCTGGAAGACCATATTTCCCTCCATTCTTCTTCTTAAGATCATTCCAGTCACATGATGTTGACAAGGATTGAGAGGGCGAGGAATCGCTGACAATTCAATAGACAAACCTCTACGCAATTGCTGGTGATTACTCTTGAATCCAGAATCGGTAATTACTCAGCTTTTCCATACCTAAGTAGTTATCCAACTTCCCAGCTAGTTCGTGTAAATTTCTTTCTTTTATTAATTCTACTCTTCATTTTATGTTCCAATTTATCAAAGGAGAAATCCAAAATAAAACTGATTAAAAATGGAAATAAGAAACTCCTAGAGAATCGGGATTTCCTGGAAAGAGTTTTAATCTGTTTTAGATAAAAAGTTTAAAATTGACCTATTTAAACATTAATCAAAAGTTTAACCCCTCAAATACATTAACAACATTAGAAAAAAGAAAGTTTTTTCACCTCTCATCTTTCCTCTCTGGAAGAGAATGAGTATTTTTTTTTTTCTATTTTCTTTCTTAGCCTAACATGGTACAGAAAATTAAAAGTCGGCGAACCACATCAGGATTCATTATTTAATATTTATGTGATTGCCTCACATTCTTTAAATTTTTACACACAAATAACTAAATTTTCACATTTATTTTAATTATACCGTAATCACACATTCCAACTAAACTAAATTCATCACCTAAGAGCTGTTGTACCGAATTAGAGATTATGCTACAAGCCTAGATGACATTAACCAGAGTAATTCCCCTTCATTATTTTTTTTTCAAATAAATGATACAGAATTGAAAGTTTATGGCCACATCAGACTTCCTACTTTCAATTTCACCAGAAATAGATTTCATGACAAAACTAAAAATAAATAAATAAAATTATAAATATCTTTTAAAAAATTAAAAATGTGATTAAAAAAGAACGCTCTGACGTAACATTCATCTGCAATTAGGCTTAAAAAAGGAAAGATTAAGAGACTTGCGTGAAACATACCCGATCCCTCCCGAGGACGGATATCAACATGGGACAACCAAGCTGAAAATGCACACTGCAGTTAGCTGAAGAAAGAACAGAAAGCATATAAAACGCAGATAATTTGATAGGACCCGAAGAACCCTATTCCAGGGGGGGGAAACCAACGAGCAGATTTCCATTTTATTTACTTGCAAAAAAAAGGGCAACAAAAATGGGAACAGTAAAAAATAACTAAACCAAAAACGCATTAAAGAACATGTATATAGGAATTGTCTCAATGTGTACTTTCAAGAGAATGATGTATCCGACTTAAAATTACCGACTCGGACTCATTTGACCTAGGCATCAAAGCCCCAAATGCCTTGGGGGAACCATCCGAAAAAATTACAGGACCACATATAGCATCACCAACCCCCTGCCCTTCTTCAGCACAATCGAAAGTATTATTACAACCTTCCATCTGTTTATCTTCTGAATTCACTATCTCATTTGACTTCCCATCTACCTTATCACCATTGAAAATCATCGTGGGCTTTTCTGGGATATCATGACTAGCAGCTTGACTGGCCAATGCAAACTTCAGGTTAGAGGTATGAGCATGAACATCCACCTCAAGGCTACAAGCCACTTCTGAATTCTCTTCCTCAGTAGCAATTGAAGCATGAACTTCCACTTTCTCCTCATCCACATTCAACATCTGCGCATCAGACATTTCTGCATTGTGATCTAAAATCGCCTCTCCTGCTATCACATCATTAACAGGCACTCTAACATCTATTGTTCCACTGTTGGCCCTTGGCAAGCTCCAACCTACTCTCTGCCTCTTGTAAATGTCCATTGCTCTCTGCAGGTAAGATATCAAATCATCCCTTAAAGTTAATTGAGAAAAGCAATCCAAACAACTAAAATCTGTCTGTGCATTTGAATCCATACAACGTTGAAAAGAACACCCCAAATGCATAAAATAAACATCAAACCATATCCTAGAAGAGCCAACCAAGAAATGGGCATTTACAATCCATGATTTATTCTAGTCCTAAAATCACCTTATCCATCAATAAAGCACCTTGAATTCACATAGGAGAACAAGGTTGAAAAGAACACCCCAAATGCATAAAAAAAACATCAAACCATATCCCAGAAGAGCCAACCAAGAAATGGGCATGATTTGTTCTAGTCCTAAAATCACCTTATCCATCAACAAAGCACCTTGATTTCACATAGAAGAACAAGATGCTAAGCAGCCAAAATACATTTCAGTGAATTAGTTTCTACATATGTTCATATTTATACAGAGTAAAGCTAGATATACACAACCTACCACTGGAAAAGCAAGAGAAAAGAAAGTTGTATACACATGCCTATATCAACCTTCTGTTTTCAATTTAAGAGCAACATTCTAGTCATTTTCTTTAAGCAAAAACTGTTGCATAAAAAACTTTCATTCATATCCAGCATTGCAAAATGACTCCAAATGCATAGATTCCCTTTAAAAGCATAATATACCATATGATCCATGATGATTACCTGAAAAACAGTATCACTTGTAGCAGGAAAATGTAAGGAGCTCAACAAGGTATCAGAACTTTTTGGTACTGCTCTTGCACCATCCTGTGACATTATGAATAATTTAAAAGAATTATAAAACAGGCAAGGAAGACAGTCCAACCAAACTAGAGAGAGTAATAGTTTGAGATTTTATACCTTCAAATTTACAAGGAAGGCAGTGTCTTCATCAGAAGTAGCACTCTGTTCTATATTAAATAAATTCATATACTGATTGTGCAGCTCTGGATCAGTAAGTTCAGTTGAAATGTCCAGCTTGGAAAGATAAGCACAGTAAAAATGAGCAACATTATCATCACTTGACAATTTAGGATGATCTGGTTTCTGCTCATAGGTAGTTTCAGGTGAAGATTTAGAAGATTCTTTTGTGGATGGAGCGACAGCTATCTTTGTTTCAACAATTTTTCCCTGAACATGATAACTACTTTCATTTTGTGACTTTTGACCTTCCTGGCCAGCTAGAACATCTTCCATAGGGGCCTGCACCGGAAAATCCACTTTCAGGGATGTTGATGGCAAATCCATATTCATATCACCATTTTGCACTTTCCAAATGTCTGCACTGTTTTCCCACCCTCGACCATTCATTGGATGTCTGCTCTGGTCCCATTCTGGTCCCCCATACATGTGTGATTCATCCCTAAATACACCATTACTTCCATCCCATCCATGCATGTGAGAAGGCCCTGACCCTTCCATCATGTTCTGCCATCCAAGGGGGCGCAGATGACTGGAAAACCTCTCAGCGTCAGGAATATGATAAGGAATCCCAGAGTGGCTGATGTCCATTGAGGGTCTAACTCCAAACACAGGAGGAGATGGAAACTGTGGCATCATGGCTTGAAAACCTCCATGAGGTGGCCCATGTTGGAAAGGAATGTAGCCATTTGGCACAGATGAAGACCAGTTTGGAGCACCCCTCCAAGCATTCCCTTGCCCTCTTCCCATATTGGGATCAGCACTCCTCTTGTAGCGGGCACCACTTTTAATTCTACCATCTTCGTCCAGTGAACCAAGAAAAGAAGGGCTGCCAACTCCACCTCGGAAAGCAGATGGAGGAATCAAAGCAGAGTTGCTTTGACTATGTCTATTGTAAAAGGATGAATCAACTGAAGTTGACTCATCAGCTAGAGACTTCTCCGAAGGTAAATCCCGATTTGACCTGTCATCAGCATAAGGCAAATCTCTTGCACCCATGGAAACACTACTCCTCCTCCCTGATTCTTCGATGTCAACACTCCGTCTAACACCAGACCTATTCATGGATCTACACTCCACACTTGATGACGTAGGAGATCTATCCACCAGGCCCATGGGTGAAGCTTTAGATCTTGAAGATCTGTCCAAAGACAATTCCCCAATGTGGCCATCATCCACTTTGGTAGGCTTCTCAGCAGATCTGTATTTGGAAGCTCTATCTGATGCCCCTGGCAAATTATTAGCCTCTCTTGAAGAGATTGATTTAGACCTCTGTTCTACCACAGCATCCCTGTGCTTTAGTTCTTCCGGTTTAAATTGCCTGCAACAGAAAATAATAAATAAACCAACATCTTCATCATCCAGTTCTAACCAAAAACATAAGTAGTTCTAAAAAATTAAATTACAACTCAACCATGGAAAAGGAATCTCCACAATAAATATTAAAAAGCAAAATCCATGCTCATATATCAGACCACCACAGTATAATTCCATACTTGCTAAACTTTCCATAAAATAATTTTAAAATGAATCCACCAAATTTTGAACTTTCAGTTCCCATCCTGCTCCCCATGGGAGGCCGAGATAAAAGGGATTCACAGTTTACCATGTAACGTTACAAATTCAGAATAATCTATAACACAAAAATTAATTGTGTTTATCCTGACAAATATACAAAAGAAAACATGTGGATAATGTTTGAAACTGAAAGACAAGCTTTTTCAAACACTCGAGTATACAAGTATGTAAAATGATCTACATAAAGGTGACCACTAACCAACTGATGTAGAACAACAAGAACATAAAAGATAGAGAAACAAAATCTCAAGAAGGAAGCGAAACAAATTCTCAAATTTTATTAATTGTCAACAATAATAGCATAATAAACTCTCTCTAAAAAAAATACCTAGAAATAGGTATTTATAGTTTATCAACTAATCCTATTAGTAACTAATCAGGGACACTAAACCAAAACAAATTAGGAATACTAAACAAACTCAAACTAGGAAAATAGTGAACTTAATATTCCTAAATAATAATAATAATAGAATTCCAAAATAATAGGACTCTAAATTTCATAATTTTACAATGAAAAATTAAATCAATAAATTCTTAAATTGAATATTCCTTGACTGCATCACCCCCTCTGTAATCCCTCTAATGATAAAAATATAAATATACTAGATGAATGCAACATACAATAATAAGTAATAACAATGAGAAGCACACTATATAAATGAAAGAAAATAGCTTTGCTTGTAAAATGTAATGTTGTTGTAAGGACCAACATGCATACAGTATGTGTGTGTGTGTGTGTGTGTGTGTGTGTGAGAGAGAGAGAGAGAGAGAGAGAGAGGCGGGGGAAATTGCAACGACTAACTTCAATATGCATTAGAAGATAATTGTCCTACATTATATTGCTAATCACATGCCGGAGTTTATCAAAACCAACAAAACGTTTTCATATAGCAAAGAAGCTATCCAACTTTGCCAACAAGGCAACAACTGATAATCAGATGTGAATCCTGCATTCACAAGTCAAAATATATATTTCAAGATGTCCCACATGGCTGGGAGGAAGGAATATTTCACAAGGAAATTACCCATCCCAATACAACAAATCAATAGTGTTTTTGATTCCTTTAATAATTTGAAAATACAGATACCTGTACTCATCTGCAGCTCCATGAGAACTTGTGTTGGGGGAAGCCCTCTTCCTATTGCTGCTGGTATTATTGTCTGGGTGAGCTTGACGTGATTGAGACCTTCCTCTGTCAGCATCAGACTCAACTCTACTGCTGCTTGAAGATTTCTTTTCCATGTCAAGATAAAGTGTTTTGACACCTCTAGATTTAGCGTCATTATAATCTTCATGATCATCAGGAGATATCTTCCTTCCCCTGCTATCTTTGTATCTAATAGCACTTCGATCATCATAGTCAAGATGTCGGTCACGGTCACGCTCGTGGTCCCGTTCTCGTTCACGGTCTCTATCCCGATCCCAATCACGATCACGGTCATGATCACGATCCCGATCTCTATCCCGGTCCCGGTCCCAATCACGATGATGACTTTCACCATCAACATCTTGATCATGGTCCCAGCCAAGATCAAAATCACGATCATGATCATGCTCTCGATCACCATCTTGAAGCTTATATTTCTTCGGTTTAATATCTATGGTATCTTTATCATCCCTCAAGTTTTTATCATCAGACCTGCTGTTAATGTGATCTTTTAGAGCACGCTCGTCTCTATACTTGTCTTCACGGTACTTGTCTCTATATCTCTCGTCCTTATGCTTCTCATCCTTTGGCCTACCATCCTCCCTCGAGGAAAATCGTCTATCATTGATGTCTTCAATATCATCCTGATGCTTATCCCCATCACCAGAACCATCTTGTTTTCTCCTAATTCGTTTATCAGGAAGGCTTTCCAATTCATTACTTTGCAATAGATCACGTGCCTTCAACTCTGTACCAACAAAAGCAAAGTTTTAAATGGAGATTCAGCAGCAAAAGATAAGAACATATATATACTTACCAATTTCATTAAACAGGATTTTCATATCTCAACTACAAGAAGCATTTCAACCAGTAAAGGTGAGGAAATTGAAGGCAGACTCGTATGTAAAAGGGCAAGAGGAACTAGGAAATAATAAATAACCACTTCCTACTATTGGTGCATGTCACTTAAATCACACAATTGTTAAACAAAAATTGTAATAGAACTTAGATCCTATGCTTTCTATATCTCTAATTAAAAGCACTCCAAAAATACATGCAGACCCATCCAAGCATGCCAACCCAATTTATTTGATCAATTATGATGGGTTGGAAATTTACATGCAAAAAGACCCAAAAGAACAAAACCAAAATCGAACAACAAGACTCTGCCAACTCCATCCTCTTTTAAGAGCTAGGACAACCTCCAAGCTATCTAGTAAAGAATTATAGCTTCAAAAAGATACAAAAGTGAAAAGATCACATTGTTATATCTGAAAAATATCATAAAAAATTTAGCAAAAACAGAAGTTGATGCAAAATCACATTTTTTAGGCCTCTAAATATATATAATTCAAATATACTAAGAGCATTTCTCCTATCTGTTCTATTAATGCAAAAACAAGAAAGCCCCGGCCCCCTGCTAACAATTCATAACACATCAATATCCATTCTTGAATAGCATCTCTTAGCAACAAAACATTTTATGAATTCTTTCAAAAACTACTGAATCATGACATGCTTTGATAAGCCCAATATTATAGGGCACATCTATGCAAATACATAAATCCTTTGAGACATTTTGATCAGGTTTTCCCAACATCTACGCAACTTAAGAAAGTAATCATATATAGAGAAGAGAAAAGGACAGTCCAACCACTTAGAAATAAAATAAAATAAAATAAAAGGAGTGATATTATAACAAACCCAAGGGGTAATCCAGTTACAAATGAAAGAGTAAAGCGCATTATCTTCATTCCACTTCCAATTAGATGTGTTACGCTAGTGACATTTGCCAATCCTGTTAGGAATCAATTGAAGAAGAAATGAAAAGATATTTCAATTTCAGAGAAGCGCAGCAGCATCGGCAGAGGAGAACCGAATGCCACTTCTGAGACTCAAACCTCTCTTTGCTTTGATGAAGAAATCTATCCAGAAGGATGACTAGGACTAGCCTTTCTTGGGGCTTTGTTTCTAGGATTGGAATACAACTCAAACCAACTGAGCGGCTCAGGATAGAAAGTGTAGAAGGAAGGCTAAAAATACAATTGGATAAGCAGTGAAAAACTCATCAAGATTTAAGGATAACTCTAATATATGATTAGCAACTGGAACAGCAACCTCAGACTGTCTAAGGAGTTCGTTTTCGACCTTTACACCATTTAACACAAGGCTGGAAGCTATAATTACACAATATCTGAGGTAAGCATACCATAGCACGATAATGATCATCCCAGATTTTTGAAAAAGCAATAGAACCAAACACCACAATTGAAGACAAAAAAAGGGGGGATTTGCCTGTACATAGAAATAACTCATAGCATCATCTATAAGGAAAACAAAATAAAAAAAAAAAAAGAATAAGAAAAAAAAGGGAAGGTTGATTATGCAAACTCAATTTATGTAACACCTCTGACCTCTTGCAGCATTCCACAACTCACAAAAATATTCATATATCTTCAAGAGAGAAACTTAACGGCTCAAAACTTCCATAAGCAATGAAATATGTGATGTTTGGAGCTCCCACATCAAGTGCACCAATGAGATAAACCATATCAGGAAATATCTAATAAACAGGTAACTGTTCTGACATGACACTTATTTGTTAGTTTTCCCAAATACTCCAAAAGTCCAAATAAAGTTGTGATTGCATTTCAAGCATACAAATAGCATCCCTCCATCTCAGGAATTTCAAACAACAAATATTCGCCTGAAGCAGTCAAGTAACTAATTCCGACAAAACATTAACTAATTTATAGGAATGGATGACCTCAAAACAGAAGACAGACTATCTATGCATCATACATGGAAATAATTGTTTTTCTTCTGCAACTCAACACCGTGTGTATTTGTAAAATTTTACTCCACTAAAAAAATTAAAATTAGAAAAAGATTTTATGGGTACTAATTGCAGAAAATTGTGCAAAATAATGAGTTTTCCTTAAAATATAAATTACATTTCCCTTATCACATTAACAATCAACTTTTCATTTCACTCATAAAACTTACATTTATTTGTTATTTTGAAGTAGCACAAAAACCTCTGTTCCTAATGTCTTGTGGAGAATTATGGCTTTTATTATTTATTTTTAAACTTGAAAACCATCGTGATCTAATGCATGATGCTGCAACCACATACAGCTTTATTTAACTAGCATCTTTGTCCAACTAAATTCTCTTTCCCTATAGCACTCTCTCAATGAATATAACAAACTTCAAGAGAAACCAAACAAACTCAATTTGGGTTAATGCTCTTTCAGATTAGATAAAGCTCTCCTCTCTCTCTCTCTCTCTCAACCCTCATCTATGGGACAGTACTGAAACAGGTAACCAATGCATAAGAAACAATAAACCTAAATGTACAGAATATATCAAACAAATGGAGAAACATAATTTCCATCTTCCAAAAGAAAATAAGCCATATGAGGGTGGAGGGGATAATATTACAAATTTACTACCACAATTATGATATGCCACACTACAACATCCAATCTTATAAGCAGTCAAAACAATACTCACTAAACACATACAAAACCACAGTAATTCACATAGATGTGCAGGCACATGTACATTAATTGTAAACCATGTAAGCAACCAACAAATCAATCAGTTACCTTACCAGTTTTTTCAGATACTTGCTTCACTGCTCGCAGGTCTTCGCCATCAACCAATTTATCACTCTTCCCTTCCTTACCCCTCCTATCTCTCTCCTTTTCCCTTTCCCTCTCTCTATCCCTGTCCCTCTCAGTTCCACCCTCTCTCCCCTCCTTTCGACTACTCGATTCCCTATGCTTTCCGTCACTCTTTCCACTACTCTTTTTAACCACTTCCTCACTCTCACCATATGCTCCAGCACTCTCATCTCTCCTCTTACTCCTGGATTCACCCGACTTCTCCTTCAACTTCTTCGTCACCTCCCCTTTATCATCGTCTCCGCCATTCCACCTATCATTCACACCGTCCTCAGCTCTCTCTTTAAACCGCTTTGATGACGAATATTCCTCTAAGTACTCCCCGTTTCCAGAGCCAAATGAGTCTTTATTGTCCCTGGAATCAAGCTTTCGCTTCTCACCAGAGCCAGAGTCCTTAGAAACCCTAACAGTACTCTCCTCTTTGCTCTTTCTGTCCTTGGAGCATGAGTCCTTCTCAGAATCTGAGTAATCCCTTGCATCTCTCGAACTATGTTTGCTCGATTTGTGGCGTGAACTTCGCGGCATCACTGACAAATACTCAAAACCCTAATTGCGAATCTCAAGAGTGTATTAAACACTCGAATCGATATTGAAAACCCTAATCCCAACCACCAAGCAAAAGCGGGAACTAAAATTATAAATCAAAACGCTACTTAAAAAATCTGAATACCAAGAAGGTAGCCCAATCTGATACTTAACCCTGATTGGTAATTTTGGACAAGTAACTCGGTACTCGATGAACTCTAACTAGAATGAATGTGCGATGGTTATGAGGGTGAAGAGCAAGAGCAGTAGAAACCCTAGCCGGACGGATAGTATCGCCAGAGAGAAGATATCAACGATAAGAGGGAATGAGGTTCAAATGCTAAGATCGAAATCGAGTAAAATTACGAGAGACCAACAAAAGAAATAGATGAACACGATGGGGGATAAATGTGGAAAGAGAATGAAGCGGCGTTGAGGAAAAAGCAACAGGTGTGTGTTATGTTGGAGGCTCTTTTTCGGTTTTTGATTTTGTTTTTGTTTTTGTTTTTGTTTATCGGTGGTATATTAGACTCGTAGACGACTTGGATAAATTTGTGCCGGTGAGACGAGATTGTCCTCCTCAATTCCACTTTATTGCGATCTTATCCTTTGGGTTGCCCCGGTTTACAATAAGAAACCAATCGTTGTTCATTGATTGGTGTACGTTGCTCCCTCCAATAAGAGCGTGACACGTTTGGCATGTTCAGGTGTTTCAAATAGCAGAAAAGGTAAGTGTGTTGGCCAATGAGAATCGATTCTGAGAGAGACTTTGATCTGATTAGTCCAAAAGTATTTTACGCAACACATTGTTACTTCCCAGCCTCGGAGCAAGACTTTATATTGCATGATAAAAGGAATAATTTCTTCTTTTTTTTTTCCATTTTATACGGCAGTTATTTTCATAATTACTTAAATAATTAATTCAGTTTATAATAATAGAGATTATTTTTTATTAATCATAATTTTATGTTTAAAAAAATAATTATTTTACGGTTTTAACATTTAAATTTTTATATTTTGAAAAATTAGATTAAAACGTTTTTAAATTTAGTTTTTTCACACTTTTGTCTTTTTATTTAATTTTTTTAATTTAATCATTAATCAGTAAATTTAAAAGTGAAAAAGAGATATTAAAGTAGTAATAATAATAAAAAATTTTAAACAAAAGTGTTTATATTAATAAAATAATAAAATTGAATTAATAAAGCTTGTGATTATTGAAAAAAAAATAAGGTTTAGATTTTTTAATCATTTATTTTCTTAAATATAAATAATAAAAATATTGAAGTCAAGGATAAATATTCACCATTTTCGTTATAATGAAAAAAAAAAAGAATAAATATTATCATTATTTTAACTCACAATGCATATGAAATGCTTTAAAATCAATAAAAATAATATAAATCATTATATGATTCATCTATTAGTGTATGAGAAAATGTTAAGGGCTTCATTCATAATTCTCTTAACTTGTTCTGAAGAAAGGTTCAAGCAATGGTTTGCATGGTTAAGTTGGAAATTAAAATGGGATCTGTTTAATTTAAAATTAAAATAAATAGAGTTCAGATAAATTAAAAATAATTTTTAACATCAAGATTAAAAAAAATTAATATTTATAAATATTAAGTGCAATAATAAAATTTATTGTGCTCTAAATTATAGAATTCAAAAAAGTATGAGTGATAATCATGAACTATAAAAAAAAATAATAATAATAATTTTTTATAAAACGTAAAATGGACAATTTTAATTCTGATTTGAAGTCTACATAGATCGGAACCAAATCAAAATTTGGCTGGTGTGGTGTGGGCTTAGTTTATTGGACTTTTCTATTCGTGGGCTATGTTGATGAGAAGGCCTTGTATTTTCTGATCTATTAAAATTTTAAAATATCTTCTATTTATTTTTACACGTGAATAATGAATATAAGTTTATTACAACAAAATAACTAGAATTATGGTTCTAATTTGTATAATAAGAGATGGATAATCTCGGAATTATCGACGTGGCATTGGGCGGATTCGCCGAGAGTACGACAATTACAATTCCAAACCCGGAAGCGGAGTGCTTCCCACCCCCATAATTCAAGGAACAGGACAGATATTTGCAGAGCAGACGTAGACACGAGCTTAACCCATGGAGCCAACGCCCCCAGCGTATTCGATCACGCAACTCTCACACGCTTCCCTCTTTATTTACACACTTCTCTTTCCCACTCCTTTCACCTTCTCTTCTCCTTGAATTGGCTCTCCTGCTTTATTTCTCTGTCCTCTATTTCTGGTAAGTCCTAAATCTCTCTGATTTCTGCTTCCTCTCCAATTCTTATGAGTTTCATACTATTCGAGGGAAATTTAAGTGTCTTGATCTTACTTTTAAACACCCTTAAACAAAAAAGTGAAAAGCTTTATCACCCACAAATTTTATTTGATTGTTGGTTTATTGTCTTCTATTGTTTACAGCTTCTGACTTGATGGCTGCGCTGCGCGGAGTTGGTTTCACTATAAGCCCTGAGCGTGTGCAAGTGAAATTTTTTAGTGAAAATTTATCGACAAGACTGATTAAGCGTAATTTCTTTTGTGTCAAACGTAAGTCTACCTTTTCTTATAGAAGAGAGTTCTGGAAAAACAGATGCTCATTGTCTAGTAAAGCCGTGTCTCCACTGGAATCGGAAGACAATGCTCGCAGTGCTTTAACGGATTCTTTGGAGGAAGAATCAGGGCATGTTATAAGGTTCGACATGTCCGATTTCAAACTGCTTACCCATGTCAGTATTGGCCTTGGTGGGCGGGTATGAAGAACTTAAATGCAGTTGTTCACATGTGATTTTTGGTAATTTAATTGGGATAGATCAAATTTATATGATTTTTCTGAAATCGGTTCTTGGTATAGGCGGATGAGGTTGTTTATGAAGCTATAGTCAAGGATTCTAGCAGGTTAGTATTTTTTTTTTTTTTTTTATTAAAGACTTGTTATCAGTAATATGGTGGGTTAATGTCTAGTGGCATTATGGAATTGCAGTCCTTTATATAACACCAGAGTTGTGCTACGACAATTTTTAAGTGCACAAGCTCAACGCAGAGGAAAGCGAGCGATAGAGGTTTGTAGCTGTGCTGTTAAAATTTTACATGGTATGTTAAGGTTTCCAGTTTGCTATAACTTGTTAATTTTGTTTTGTCTTATAGGTATTGAAGAAGTTGGTCCGCCGCAGGCTCCTTTACCATTCTTATTCAATGCAAGTTCATGGTTATGTCTATTCACCTGCAACTGGCGGCTGTAGCTTGTTTACCCTGGTTCATGGGGTAGGTAATTCTCTTTGTATAGATGGATTTATAGGTGTTGTGCAGTGAGAAATCATTTAGTTTCTTTAATGCTTGATAGATTGGGTTCTAAGGGTAATCTTGTTGGAGTGTTTTGCATTCCTTGTGTATCTACGTATTGAAAGCTGAGGGTTTTCTATTTGTTCAGTGTTTCAATTTTCTATTTTTTAAAGCTTAAAAATGTCATAGTTTAGTCAGAAGAGAAGATATATATGAATTTTTCTAACTTCCTTTACTTTTGGCAGTATCATGGTAGTTTTTCTTTAAGACATTGGCTTCAACAATCAGATTGGCTTCCTACCTTGGAAGCTACTCTTGCATTGGATGAAGAATCTGTGAGGAGGGTGGGAGATGATACAATTGGAGGGCCTGCAGTCTCTCGGCAGTCTCGAATTATACGTATATTGATGAGGGATCTCTTGATCGGAGTATGTTTAATTTCTTAGTATAATTGACTACATAGCATACTTTGTTTGTCATTCAATAGAACTAAGGTGTTCAAGATATGTCCTTCAGGTGAATTACTTGCACAGTCATGGACTTGCCCATACAGAGTTGAGGCTGGAGAATGTTCATATAAGCCCAGTCGACAGACATATTAAAGTAAAGTTTTCTTATATCTATATTTGGAAGCTAGATTATGTGGCTTGTAATTTTAGAAGTTTATTTGGTATGTATGGATTACCAGTGCATGAAAAGAAATCCTCCAGGAGGAGAGCTGCATCTTTTATGGTATCTATAAAGGATTCCTGTTGAGCAGGACTATTTGAGATGATCAAATATTTTGACTGCACTATGATTTTGTGTTGAAGTGGATAAGTTATATTCTCTTCAGCTATAAAATATCGGTAGCTCATCAAAATGTGTTAAGGAATAAGAGGTCCTTTAAACACATTAAAAAAAATTGTATTTATTTATTCCTTAATTTATACTATACTCTGAAATACTTTGAAATTTTTGTATTTTATTAGGTAGGGATACTAGGGAATGCTGCTGACTTTTATGAGGATGGTCCAAATAGTAATACACTGGACAACTGCATGGACCGGCGACAGATGATGATTGCATTTGACATGAGGTATGGTGTAGAGATATGTCAATATATTAAATATGTTTCAAAGTTCAAACTAAAAGTTACTAGCAGATTCACTTAAAGCTCATTCTGTTTCTCAAATGTTGCAAAGATGTGTTGGATTCATGATGGCAAAAATGGTGTTGCGAGAACTTATGGATCCCTCAATCTTCGCGAGTTTTAAATCATTCCTCATGAAGGTATAACATACTGATCTTGCACTTCCTTGTGAGCTGTTTGATCATACAGTCCAGAACCTAACTTAATCATAATGACACGTAAATTACATCTCTAGATGCTGCACAAAATTTTCTGTTTAGTAATACTCACAGCAAACAATGAGACTTTTCTTTTATATTAAATAATTGTTATAATCGGAAGTATGACTACCTTGTTATGTCAAGCACATTATTGTTATGTCCATTCATGGTTGCAGGGAAATGATCCTTCATGCTTGCGGGAATTTTTGTTGCGAATATTCAGAAGGAACGCTCTATCTGGTAGTGCTGGACTCCAAGTAAGCATGTGTATCATCAATACAAGTTACCGGAGTTGGAGTTTGATATCTGGTCCTTATGGATATATTGGAATTCATTGTTTTCTTTTCTGTAGATACTTGATCGGAATTGGGGTGCAGGTTGGAACCTTCTGTCCTTATTACTTGCTACCAAACCTTCTAAGAGAATAAGGTATTCCCCTGTTCTTCATATAGAAAAAAGTAAAGAATTCCATTTGCAGCAGTTATGTTGATTAAATACTGCAGCTCTGAGGTAGATGATGTATTTGTAATGATCACTTTAATTTGTTTTTCAGTTGTTTGGATGCTCTCAGACACCCATTTTTGTGTGGACCTAGATGGCGGGTTGTCCCGTCCATGGATATTATTAGATGGGGCCTCGGTTCAACTGCAGTGCGCATTGCAGAGGAATATATTTACAGCAGGCCCCAGGTATTATGAATTTGCCTGCCATTTGGCTCCTTCATTGTGAATTTCCAGCCTGCGAATGTGTTGGTTGCCCAAAAAAGTTGAAATATTATGCATATGAAATCTATGTGATCTGGCTTACTTTCAAACTTTGGTATAACAAAAATGGTACAAATTATATGATTTGGATTATCTCAGAGTTTGAATCAGTGAAACTGTGGTTCTACTGAAGTCCAGTTGTCATGTTTGGTTCATATAATTTTGTGTGCTGTTATCTAATCATTTACTAGCTTGGATTAGTGCGATCCTGCATCTTGACCTTCGGTGGTACACTTTATCGTGTGAGATGTAGAAGTGCTTTATGTTTCCTGCAAGGATGAAACATAGGAGATTGAACAATTTATCTCAGTTGATTCTCATATCCTTAGGAATCATCTTTCTATGTTTCCATTTCCATTGGTACCTTTATATATATATATATATATATATATATATATATTGTATTTAGTGGTAACTATAATGTAAACTGTTTGATTGACACTTTTTTTTTTTTGGGATAGCGTAATAGGCTTGCCTACTTTGTTGAATTGATGGAGATGCTGAATCCACATTCAAGGCCAAAGGTAAATAATTGAATTATTGTAGATTTTATAGATTCATTGATTTCTTTGCTGTCATTTGCAGACCACCAGTCAAGTATTCTATTCTAGATCAGTGTGGCTGCCAATTAGGGCTATACCTTACATTTGCCATTTGCACGCTCAGTTCATATGGAGATAGTTAACTTTTTCTTCATAAATTAATTCCAGGTCAATGGGAACTGGGAAGTGTCTCATGAAGTAGAAGAAACATTTTATTAATCAGTTAAACTTTGAGCATAAACCACCTTGGCTCTAGTCTGTTTGAAGGTTTATTGAAATTGTATCAATTTGATCTGCAGAACTGGTTGGAGTTGCTGCCTGGAAAATGGCGTCTATTATATTGTACAGGGAGGCACATAGGCTTAACCCTTCGTCAGCCCTCTGCTCGTGTTCTCATCGGCGATGTTAATCTAACTGTTTCAAGAGCATCGGATTTAAACACCAGCCTTTCTTTCACTTCTGACATTGGCTTCACAGTCATCATCGGTCATGATTGGCCCCATGACAAGGCTGGAATTATTGGGAAAATGGAAGTAGACTCTGTATTTAGATTAACATCTGGAAGACGGTTGTATCTTAAGGAAGAAAAAAGTACTGGAAGATTCTCCTTTGGTCAATCAAACAATTTTGATTCATTATTTCAGAAATTATCAGGTAGAAAATGGAGGAAAGCAATCCCTTTTAAGGAGTTCCCATCGAGCCTTCCAGTGGCTAAGCTTGCTTCGAATGACATAGAGGTGACAATGAATCTCAGTGACCCACTTGATCAAAATGTTGTTACTGCAAGAAATATAATTCAAGAAGTTCGCACGCAAATACCTCCTGAAATGTTTGATTTGTCAAAGCTTGTTTGTGGTACATATGTGGACTCCAGGCTACTTGTCCTCCGTGGGGTAAATGGATCAGCTCTCTTATTTACTAGGTCTTGTGTTGATGAAACATTGTAGATAACAATAGTCATGGAGGGAAGTGTAATTATGTATTGTATTCTTTGATTGTGCAATCTGTACAAAATTTATTTTCTGATTAACGATATATGCACTTCCTGGAATAGCTTGTATAAGATTGCTACTGTACCCTAATTGTACAATCTGTAAAGTCCACTGCCTAGATTGTATAAGATTTTCATTTTTTATAAGAAATTCAAAACTACAAAGTGTTGCAATATACAGCAGCAAAAGGCCTTTTATCTTTCTCGGATAAAAGATTGAAGATTGAAGGTGATGTCTAGATGGCGTTGATGAGCACCGATTTCATGCGATACTGACATGAACAGTATTGCCTCAGCATGACAACATCCAATGACATAAAGCTTGTTTCTGTATATATCAACTTCCAGACCATTAGAAACTACCATCCGAGTTTTCAGATAGAAAACTATGGCGATATCCGGTTGTAGGTTCCATTGCGGCTTCATCTTGGCAATATAGATATCAGTTGGAGTGCCAATTTCTGAAAAAATTGCTGCAGTTCAAAGCTGTAACACAATATTGCAGGAGTTGTAAGACAGTGCTAGAAATTTGTAGAAAAAACAGGACAGAAGGTTTCAAAATCTCCTGGCTGCTGTGCATAGTGAAGAATTGTTGATGTTCATTGTGTGCGTGCTCTTCTTACCAAGGAAATTCAAGATATGATCGGGCAGTTCTATGTTACAAATTCAAGAAAAATTGACGGCTGCAGTTTCCTCCATACGAACTAATTAGGAAGTTCTTTTGTGTTACCTGTTTCTTGGTTTCTATAAACATGCATTGTATGAGAATTGAGAATTGTACAAACCGTGCAGGCACTTCCCATGAATCCCTCTCTTTTCATGAAACACAACTTTCCCTTCTTTCAAGTGCTTGTCATCGCTTTGGCTTTTTCAAATTTTGTTCTATTTCTTAGCAGCCAAACAAAGGCTTCAATGCCATTAAATTCAAAGAAGACGTTCGAGATGAATAATGAGATGCTCTTATCTTTTCTCGATTTCTCATCTAACATGCATGGTTGCTCAGCAATTCTATTTTATTTATGCAATCTGGTGATGCCATGGACATAGAGAAATTCTTTTACAAGCTGAACTTCATCCACAGCCAATAGTCAAGCCATGCTAGATGAACCTCAATTTGGGATTTTTTTTTTTTTTTTTTGTTCAAAGAAATACTTCAACTCCGCCTAAGTAGTTTGCGCTTAGCCGGTCCCAAGCCCGGATAAAGGAGGAGGGTTGCGGTAGGTGACAACCAGCGTAAAAATTTCGTCACACCCTATGATATGGATTCAAATGATATAAACGTTGGGGCGTCCTCTACTAACGACGCGCTACATCGGAGCCCGGGTGTAGTGATAAATATGCAAGGGTGTAGGGCGTTCACCGAAAGCGACGCGCCATGCCGGCGCCCGGGTGTGGTGTTAAGTGAGCAAGGGTTCCCACATCATGGATGGGTGTGGGTAAAGAAGTTAGTCCATAGGACAGATAATAGAACAAATAGTGGAACAGAACACAAGATAGACATAGAAAATAATAGAAGATATCATTGAAGGAGACCAATTAGGAAGGAGCAGGATAGGAGGAGGATCAGAGTTGGTATTTGGAATGTTGGATCACTTACAAGAAAATTAATGGAGCTTGTGGATACCTTGGAAAGGAGAAGGGTGAATATTGCTTGCATTCAGGAGACTAAATGGGTAGGAGAGAAAAGTAAGGAAGTGGGTAAATCAGGTTACAAATTGTGGATTACCTGAAAGGAGAGAAACAAGAACTGAGAGGGTATAATCATAGAAAGGACATTGAAAGACGCAGAGTAAATGTGAAAAGAGTAGGAGATAGAATTATACTAGTAAAGCTAGTAATAGACGGAGAAACAATAAATATAGTTAGTGCTTATGCCCCACAAATAGGACTAGACAGTGAGAGTAAACAAAGGTTTTGGGAAGATATGGATGATTTAATGCAAAGCATACCGAATGAAGAGAATGTTTTCATTGGTGGAGATTTGAATGGACATGTAGGAAGTGATAGGCAAGGTTATGAGAATGTTCATGGAGGTTTTGGTTTTGGCAGTCGAAATGAGGAGGGAAAAAGCATCCTGGATTTTGCTATGGCATACGACCTAATACTAGCAAATACCTACTTTATAAAAAGAGAGTCACATTTAGTGACTTTCAAAAGTGGGCAATATAGAAGTCAAATCGACTTCCTCTTAACCAGGAAGACAAATAGAGCTCTATGCAAGGATTGCAAGGTCATTCCAGGAGAGGCTTTAACAAGTCAACATAGGTTGGTGGTCTTGGATGTCAAGTTTAGGAACAATTCAAGTAAGGTCAGAAGAAATAGTGTAGCTCGAACAAAGTGGTGGGAGTTCAAAGGAGTAAAGCAAGTGAAGTTCAAAAATGAGCTTCTTGAGTCTGAAGTATGGAAGCTAGATATGGAGGCCAATGATATGTGGATACAGATGGCATCAAAGATTAGAGAAGTAGCTAGAAAAGTACTTGGGAAGTCTAAAGGACATGGACCACCCTCAAAAGAGAGATGGTGGTGGAATGAGGAAGTACAAAAGGCGTGAAGAGAAAAGGGAATGGTATAAGAAATTACCTAAATGTGATAATAATGAGGCATATGAACAGTATAAGATAGCAAAGAAAGAGGCAAAAGGCGATTAGCCAAGCAAGAGCACGTGCCTTTGAAAAGTTATATGAGAAACTTGGAACTAAAGAAGGGAGAAAGATATTTATAGATTAGCAAGGAGTAGAGAAAGGAAATGTCAAGATCTCAATCAAGTTAGGTGCATTAAGGATAAAGAAGGAAAAGTGTTGGTGAAAGATGAGGACATTAAAGAAAGATGGAGAAATTATTTTAATGATCTCTTTAATAATAGTCAAAATGGAAATAGCGTGAATATAGATTATAGAACAATAGAAAAGAATGTAAATTATATTAGAAGGATTAGATCTTTAGAAGTAAAGGAAGCACTTAAGAGAATGAAAGTAGGTAAAGCCTGTGGACCCGATGAAATACCAATTGAAGTGTGGAAGTATTTGGGAGATATGGGAGTGGCATGGTTAACTAAATTATTTAATAAGATTCTAAACTCAAAGAAAATGCCTGATGAATGGAGGAAGAGTATTTTAGTACCTATTTTTAAAAATAAGGGAGATATACAGAGTTGCTCAAACTATAGGGGAATTAAACTCATGAGCCATACTATGAAATTGTGGGAGAGAGTTGTGGAGCATCGACTACGTCATGATACTTCTATCTCTCTCAATCAATTTGGTTTCATGCCTGGTCGTTCAACTATGGAAGCGATCTTTCTCATTAGAAGCTTGATGGAGAAATATAGAGATGGAAAAAAAGATCTACACATGGTTTTTATTGATTTGGAGAAGGCTTATGATAGTGTTCCAAGAGAGGTCTTATGGAATGCGTTAGAACAAAAGAGGGTATCTATTAGGTACATACAAGTATTGAAAGATATGTATGAAGGAGCAACTACTATTGTGCGCACAGTGGGAGGGGACACAAGAGATTTTCCGATCTCAATTGAATTACACCAAGGATCAGCCATAAGCCCTTACCTTTTTACATTAGTTTTAGATGAACTGACGAAACATATACAAGAGAGTATTCCTTGGTGCATGATGTTTGCGGATGATATTGTTCTGATAGATGAGACACGAGAAGGAGTCAATAAAAAGCTAGAACTTTGGAGAAGTACTCTAGAGTCAAAGGGTTTTAAGTTAAGTAGAACGAAGACAGAATACATGCATTGCAAGTTCAGTGAAGGCCAAACTGGTGATAGGGAAGGAGTTAGTTTGAATGGAATGGCACTGTCCCAAAGTAATCACTTTAAATATCTAGGCTCAGTCCTTCAAGTAGATGGGGGATGTGAGGAGGATGTTAGTCATAGGATTAAAGCCGGATGGTTGAAGTGGAGACGTGCCACGGGAGTTTTATGTGATCGTAAGATTCCCAATAAATTAAAAGGAAAATTTTACCGTACAGCCATACGACCGGCTATGCTATATGGTAGTGAGTGTTGGGCACTGAAAGAGTCGTATGCATCTAAGATAAGAGTTGCAGAGATGAAAATGTTAAGGTGGATGAGTGGTCATACTAGACTAGATAAAGTCCGTAATGAAAGTATTAGAGAAAAGGTAGGAGCGGTGCCAATTGAAGATAAGTTGAGAGAAGGGAGATTGAGGTGGTTTGGTCATGTGAAGCGTAGACATACGGAGGCTCCAGTTAGACAAGTAGAGCACATTAGGCTAGAGGATAGAAAGAAAAAAAGGGGTAGACCTAAATTGACTTGGAAGAGAGTAGTACAGCATGACTTAGAAGCATTACACATTTCTGAGGATTTAACCCAAAATCGTTTAGAGTGGAAAAAGCGAATCCATATAGCCGACCCCAAATTTTTGGGATAAAGGCTTAGTTGAGTTGAGTTGAGTTGAGTTGTTCAAAGAAATACTTCAAAACCTTGGTCTGAAATTTCAGATTCCAGTTTTCTGATTGAATTATGCCATTTAATTGATGATACCCGCAAACAGAGAGGCTTAAGGGAGGATTCCTAGCTAGAGAGCTAGGAGTTCCAGGTAAAGTCAGATGTCTGAGTCTTTGTACAGGTGCAATGCAATGGTACGAATCAAGCATCTTTGCATAACTGTTGAAAGTATATATAGTTATACTTGAGTAACCATAATTACTGATAGAACTCTTTATATCCATAATATGCATATTGCATAATGGTTGGGATTAAGAGACTCACTCACAGGCCACAGCCAATTGAAGCAATGCCAATAGTTTTTCTCCTCTTGTCCATTCAGCAGAACTACTCTTTTGGGATTCAAGAGAGCATTACGAATTGAACAAATGGAGCAAGAAATGTTTGACTCCTCCTACTGAATCTGTCTTCCTTGAAAGTTGATTTTATGGAGAGGCCACCTGATTCAATCTCAGAACTTCATTGACCAATTTACAGGTTGGTTTTATGTATGATATTAACCTCCTGGACAACCCTGCAGGCTTTTAGGATGGAATTCAAATGGGGTTTGAGCGTTCCTGGAATTACAATAAATTCAAATTCGGAAGTCCTGTAGAACTGAAATGTGTTCACGGAAAAGCTCCTTGAGAAATTGCTGCTGTGGTTTAAGATGGTCGACTTTGTTAAGCCAGTTTGATGATCTTGTGCTAAGATTTATCAGTTGGAAAAGCAACTCACGGTTCTGGCTTTCTTGTATTTCCATGCTTTGAGCAGGTTGCAGCGTTTGGGCTGTTCTATCTTTTATTCTCTCGAATTTATTTATTTATTTATTTTTTAGCCAAAAAAAGAAAAGATAGAATAAATGAGTTAATGAAAAATTTTATGTTGACTGGCTGCCCGTGTAAGGTAACATGGCGACTGCTTATTAATCTCAGAATAAATAGATATGAAAAACCAAACTCAAAAATTTTTCATTTACAGAAAAACCAAACAAACAAACTATTCTGATTGACCTTAAAGGTAGAGATAAACCAAATGATGCAAGCATCCTATATTTATTTATTTTTGGCAAATGCAAATCAAATATTCATTGGATTTTAAAAGGACAGTAGCTAAGCCTATCATATAGATGTTCTTCGACTCAAAATTGAAGCTTGGTAGTCATCACAAACTTACTGACCAGGACATTTACAAGAAAATAGTATTATTTCTCATATTAAGTAGACCTAACAAAAAAAATAAGCCCACACCAACCTCAAATATAAATAGAAAAATTAATGTCATTTGCCACACTAGCTTTATCATAATTGCTTGGACCGAGGATCACATTGTATGCAGTACACATACAGAGGCAGGGGAGAGGGAAAGGTAAATGAATTTATAATTCAGGCTCATCCGTCTTTTGGGATTGCTTCAATTCCTCAAATAGTGAAATTTTTAGACTACATACTGGTACAATACACTGCAGTATTACAGAGTCAGGGCCAACATGGTTAAGATGATGCAAAGAACTGTAATTGGAACTACACCTTGGCTTGGGAAGGTTACTCTCAGTTAAGGGGGCCAACTGCAAAAATTCATTCACTCAGAGGCAGGCATCCACCAGTATTGTAAACTTAAATCAATCCCTGGCGTTGCAGATCAGTATATGTCTTTTTGTTGTAGATATTCCCCTCTCTGTCTTCATACTCCTCCTCAAGATCTGGTCGCCACTTGTTCAGTCCTTGCCGCTCTTGTATTTTTTTCCACAATTCTTTTGCTTCCTGCAAAACATTTAATTTAGATTAAAAGATGGCAATAATCAAGAGTCAGAATAATAATTATAAAAGGAGTTTCAGCATACCATGAAACATATTTTGCAGTCATCTATAACCTCATTTACAATCACACCTTACCATTGTCAATTTATTTTATACAATCAAGCAGATAGAAAAGCACATATATGATCCATTTGCACATGTAAATACTACCAGAACGGTACCACAAACCATCACTAGGTACCAACAAACAAATAAATTCACCACAATGAAGCACTTCATTCCAAGGACAGGGCCTGCAAAAGCACACCTCAATTGATGTGATCTCATTAAAGTTCTTGGTGTTTGGAATGCCAAGACAACGCATCCCATGCTGATGGCGCCATTCCTTGAAATGCCGCTCAAAAGCCCTACGTCCCCAGTAACTATAGTTCCCACATATCTCACACTTGAATTCCTGAGAAGAAGTAACATAAATATTAAACTTGCAGGCCACAGACAGAACCTATAATATAGAATCTAGGATAACATAAATGCGAAGAGATTAACCAAACAGAAGGGAAGATATGAGGCTAAGATGGATAACTAAAACACTGGCACACAAAATATAGTTTAATATGCTACTGCTACCAACATGAAGAAGATACCTGACCAAGACCATGAAGTTTATACAGCCAGTAAGGAATAGGCTTTCCATCCCAACCCATTGGCAGCTTGAGAGGATTGTAAATCTGTTGCTCCTCATCATCACTTTCAGTGTCAGCTTGCATCTCTTCCTGCCCCATATTTTCAGATCAAATAACCATGTAAATAGAAGATTCAACTATCCTAAATATTACAATATGAAAAGTTATGGAGCAATAATAATCACACAACAAGAACGTGGGGGAGATAGGAAAAGTTTCGAGATAAAGTGTCATACTAATTGGATCACACAAATTTTCCAGATGCAATTATGCTAATGCCTATTTGTCAATATGCTAGGAGAATGCCAGGCAAGGGAGAATATTGGGATAAATTTCAAAACTTTCATCAACTTCTATGAAGAATTTTCAAAGACGGCACAAATTTGGACATGTTTTGAAGTTAATCTACACCATAGGTAAGGTACTTCAGAACTTGTGCCGACTTCTATTAACTTACCTCCTCACGCTCTGCTTCCATTTCATCATATGTCAAAGCCTGCTTCTTCACAACATTTTCTTTTGTCTGTACAATAGTCTGCAGAAGGTAAAAAAGAAAAACACACGTGTAAGACCTTGTAGAAAAAATAAAATGTCAGTGTAGTTTCAGAAGGTTACTAAAAATGCACATGAAATTCCAATGCAGTACAGACAAAAAAAAAAAAAAAAAAAAGAGCTCCTGACAGGTACTGACTCTCTTTAGATCTTAATGTGCTCTCTCTTAATCGAGAGAATTGGACAATTTTGCAACAGTAGCTTACCTCACTCAGTAAATCACACAGTTTTTTCATTTTGGCCTCCATCAGGGCAATTTCTTTTGAATTGTCAACTTCTTTTAAGGCAGGTGCACCTCCATTCTGTTCTGATCCATGTGACCTTTTCGCAAAATGCTTCTTGTCCAACTTCTCAAGTGGTGTGTCCTGCACAAAATGAATAACATAAATAGCACATTAACTTGCTAATGGGAAACTCATGCAAAATTTGAACAGTACTACAATCAAAATTCAGGAAACGAGGCACTGTCCAATCAAAGAAAGGCTCCGTGGGAAGAAGGATTGAATTTATAAATAAACTGGCATTATGTCATGTTTAAAGTTTTATTAGTGGAACAGTAATTCCAGAACATCAGATTGCAGGCCTATTTTTGACCCTGAAAAAATATGAGCTTTTCTCTTCCTCCCCCCCCCCCCCCCCTCCCCCCCTCTTTCAAACCCCAAAAAAAAAAAATCTAGTCAGCGTTCCATCCAGAAAGAGGACAAACAAAAAGAAGAAAGGGTAATTAACAGATACAAAATCAGATATGTTTCTGTTAAATTTGCCAGATTAAAGTAATGTATGCCACTGACACATATCAATATGGAGAATCAATCTGAAGCAAAAAGGAAATTTCCTCCCTCCTATATCAGATGATAAGCGGTCTAACTAGAATGTCAAAACACAGTATAAATGGGACATATTTTCAGATTTCAATTTTTAACTTCTCAGATTCAATAATGGGTAAAAGAATCGAGAAACCTTTGTGAGGAAAAGCCTCTCTGCACGCTGCTGAAGAGTACCGCCACTCTTTAGTCCTAATGCAACCAATGCCTGTCAGGCAAACAAATTATTAATGACTAATATACTGATAAACAGGAAAGACAACTGAAATCAAAACAAAGGCAGCGTTAGGACACAACTGCAGACAGACATACTTACCTCCTTTAATTTGTCAGGGCCCACTTCCATAAGTTCCTCAACTGTGCTGTAATAATCAAGATCGATAACAGTATGCTGAGGTGGAAGTTGCCCACTTTCTTTAACATCCTTCTCCCATCCTTGTACATTGTCATTTTCCCATTGCTCCTCAAATTCGGCTGTAACCTGCCTCAATAGTCTTCATTGTCAAACAACGCACATGACCAAATCCAAGAAATATATCAACTAGATAGAATTTATAATGACATTGAAGTGCAACTGGTTCATCAAAACAGCCTAAAAAAATCCATATCAAACCAACCTTAGAGAATATCCTATCAAGATCTTGCAGGGGCTCTGTCCGTTGAAAAAGGTAAATTAAATACTCGAGTAGATTCTCCATATATTCCCTATATTGCCTGCAGAAAATTAAATCATAAACAGAACTATATTATCCTGGATGAATTAATTGCAACATAGAATGTGGGTGAATGAAGTGCTGAACCATTAACTAATAATACTTTTCTGCTTGCAAAAGAGAGAGATAAATTACCTTGTTAACTTCAGTTTTCGAGGGATATTATGTGGTTGTGAAAAAACATCAAGGTAAGCAGAGTATTCAATAGGCTCCCCGAATTTTGAATTAATAAACTGGTTGTACAACTCATGCATGTCCAAATATTTCCCAAATGCTTCCTGAAAAATAAATCTAGATAAGTTATTGATAACCTAGATTGCAAAGCAGTGATGGTGTAAAATGGAGAAAAATTAAAGTTCTTGATTATATGGAAAATCAAAGCACCAAAGCATGATAGAATCAATGCACAAGAATAAATCATAATAAAATGTAGAGCGTGTGCAAATTGATTATAAGGAAAAGAAAAGAAACTGAGAAGAAAACCCAATTAGGCAAAATCTAGAATCGATGCCTAACAAAAGGACAGGGATATTTTAGTGGCCATAAGTGGCACACCAGCAAAATCTCAAACTTTTGGAAATAGGACGCTGAATTTCACCGTCTCAATGCATTATATTATATTCACCATTTAATTGTTTACTTAAATTTAAGATTTAAAAGATAAAAGGAGAAATAAATCCTAGAACAAGTTTTCTATCTGATTACCAATGGTTTAACATATTTCTCACACAGGTGTGCTACAGATAAATTAAGAAGTAGGTGATACAAGTTGTAGAGAGAGACCTCCCCAGTGAACTCAATTACGGGTTCCTCTTTAAGCAGTGCCTCATGCTCCTCGTTGGCATCAACAACGCGTGCTGCTGGATGCCTTCTATGGTACTCACGAATCTACAAACACACATACACAGTCTTCATAATCAATAGCGACACCACAACTCCAAATACAAATATCATTCAATCTCAATCAAGAAAGAGAAATACATCAAAATTTACCTCTTTCAGCCTATCATAAAACGCACTAAACACGTTTGTTCCTGTTGCTGTTTGGCCCCCAAGAGCTGCAATCTCGTCCTTCCTTGCACTATCCTTATCTTCATAAATCTCCACCTGACGCAACCATTTAGGGGGAAAAAAAATGCATGATTAGCTTAAATAACAACAATCTACAGCAAGTAACGTATTTTTGTTAATTAAGCGACTCTCAGAAAATTACGAGTTTGTGCGTAGTAGACATGATGGTTTCGATCATGTTACGAACTCGGTGGCTCTGAAAGAGCCGGTCCTTGTTCGTCGCGGGCTCATTCTGGAGATCCTTCACTATGATCCGCTCGAGCCGTTCCACTTCCTCATGAGCTGCGCGAGTCACCTCCAAAAGCGTCGACGACATCTTGGTTGCCGCCGCCTCCGCCTTTCTCTTTTTCAGCAATCGCTTCTAATGGCCGTTCTACGGTAAATTCAGGTAGGGTAGGGTTTCTCTGTCACAAGCTTGTAAACGTAGCTTTGCGAGAAGCCGTCTCAAATATCAATTTTGAGGGACAATGTATATAGATAACACGACATCGTTTCAAATAAACCGGTAAAAAAAATGAAAAGAAAAAATAAATAAATGATGAAAACCTTCAGGTTTCCCTTCTTTTCTGCTTCTGAGGATGATAAATTAGAAAGAAAAATAACGCGGAAGCTGAACCAGTTCATACAGGAGACGATGGAGAGAAAGGAGAGAGCTTCTTGGATGAAGAATCAGATGGCCTTTGTTCTCTTTCTGCTACACAGTTATCTTTCCCCGAAAATTTCAATTTCAATTTCAATTTCAATCAATTATTTTTTCCATTGAAAATGTTGACGTTAAGATTGATTATACTTAGGACCGTTTGGTTGGCAAAATCAGAATTGTGCAAAATAGACGACGAAATAGTAAATTTTTATTTATATTTGAATTATTATGAGATTGGAGTAAGATTTTTTCAAAGTGTTTGATTTATATATATAAAATATAAAATAAGAATTAAATTTATTTTATGCTTAATAAAATTAATTTAAAATTATATTTTTATATTTTATATTTTTATTTTTTAACTTTACTTATTATAAGAGAATATAAAAATAATAATTTCTATATTTTTAAATTTGAATTAGTTATTATTATAATTATAATTTTTTAATTTTATTTAATTACAAATAAAAATAAAAATAGTATATTTTATCTTTTACTTTAGATAATTAAAGTCTATGAAAATATAAAAAATTATATTTTTACCATGTTTCATTCTAGTTAGTATAATTAATTATAATTATAATATTTAATTTTAATTATTTATATGAAAACATAAAAAAATAATAGCATTATATTTTAATTATTATTATTTTATTTTTTATTTTAATTATTTTAATTATAATTATTTTAGTTATTATAATTATTATAATTATATAATTTTTATAATTATAAGTTTTAATTAATTATTTGAAATATATAAAATATTTTAATTACTATAATTATTTAAATTATTATAATTGCAACTATAATTTTTTATTTTTATTTTTATTTAATTATTTGAATTATTTTTTTAATTTTAATTAATAACAATCCAATAAATATATGGGTAAGATCTAGCATTTAAAATATAAACATTTCCATCCAATTTCTGTGTTTTGATTTCAAGTTGAAAAGGGAAATGGTGATTCGCTTGGCTATGGAAATGAGATTCCTTAGTTTGTAGAAATGGCAATAGAAAAAAATGAATTTTCAAACACTCACAAAGGGGTTATTTTTTTGTGAACCAAATGGGACATTATAGTGCTTTTGTGTTTTTTTCTTTGATCGTTAGAGAATTTATTCATTTGCTGCGTGTTTGGTCGCTGGTCTGGCTTGTATGTTTTTGTTATGAATCCCAATCAAGCGTTTTCTTTTTAATGCCAATTTATCTATTTTAATTACTAGATGAAGTTTAATTACACTCACAGCCTAGTGAAATTTGATCTATGCATTAGTCAAAATGATTCTACCACTATTATTGGATGCTCCTTTTGTATATATGTTTGTCTAGATCTCTAATTTCCTTTTGGGACTGAATATTGGCTATGAAATAGTGGAATTGTTTTTGGTAAGTTTACACAAGGTTTCAATCGAAACCAGAACTTTGACCGAAGTAAGGAAAATTTCACACATTCTTAGACTCGTTATGGCTGCATGCCTGTGTGCCTGCTTATGCTACTTTGAACTGAATTTATTTTCGACACCCTGTTTAAAAGGTGCCACTAACAAATTATGCATATTATTATTGGATAACAAATCAACACTCTATGGAATTTTCTTTTTCTTCAGGAAAGGGAGCTTTCCTCCTATCTTGAAGATGTTGGACACTTGCTGCTAGAGGAATATCTGGAACAGTGTTCCTTAGGACTGCCTGTGTTGGGCTTGCCTTGCCAATTGCCTGGAACCACTTAACACAATTGAATTTGAGAGTTTCCTACGCTTGTGGCGCTTGAATAAGGAAATGCATATTTAGCAAATATATTTTTTCCTTTTCCAGGTTTTTCCCCTGTGGATCAGGTTGTTAACATATTTGATTTTTGCAAGTTACCAATTTCCATAAATTTCAAACTTTTTTTGGCTTTTCCGTTCCCAGTTCAAGAGCTTCAAGTAGAAGTCCCTGATGTTGATCTTGTAGAATTGATTTTTGAACTTTTCAATACTCAACAATAATCTAAGCATAGTTTTGGCCCATAGTTTACACTTGATGATATTCCTCCATCAAAATGGAGAGATCAGTTAACTGAGTCCAAAGCGTGGTTAAAAGTCCAAATGCTCTGTAAAAGAGCTGACTCTCGTGTTATTCTAAGGAAATTTGTGTCTGAACTATTGGCTCTCTTCAATATTAGTTTAATTCTCCTTAATATGTAAATGCTTTTTAAAAAATATTTAAAATCATATCAATTAAAAATAAATATTAATATATTAAATTATATAATATATTAAACACTAATTCCCAGTTAAATCGATTGAACTGTGATTAAAAAAAATGATAAATCGATTGAACCGGAACAATCTTGTGATACTCAGAATGCCCAATCCAGGGAATGCTGTAGTCTGATAAGTCTTGTACTGCGGTCTGTGATGGCCCAAAATCTGGGAACATGCCCAACACTATGTGGCCTACAAGGAAAGCATTACAGTAGCCTTGGAATCCAGCTAAATGTCTTACAAATGGGCTATCCATGCTTGGGACTTTCTTGTGTAGTTGGGCCTTTAGCCCGTGAAAGGCCGAAACTACTATTTGGTTGATTCCAGTATGGCTAAATCTCGGAAATAACGGCCAGTATTGTCACTTACAGAAGTCAAGACGGGAAGGACAACAAATATATATGTGTAAAAAGAAGAGTTGCTTGGGCCATAAGAGGACGCCGACGATATGACAAAGACGTACATCTTTTGTCCTACCTTGGAGCAGTGAAGGTGTAAGAAGTGAGAACCTTACACCAAACGCATGAGTGGATGAAATCCAACACTCAAACTTACTATACTACCTTAGTGGCAGCTACCTACCACAGAATCTTGAACCACCAAACTTATAGCCCAAGTTCACAAATAGTAGCACCTACTTATATCGTATTTAAAGCAGATGGTCAGTCCTTGTCTCCATCATATGTGAGACCATCCAATTGCTCCCACCATGCCCTACATGAAAACTGCTATTTGTGACCATATCTATAGTGTCTTGTAAATCTAGATTTGACACCCACATGGTGCAAATGCTCTCTTTATGACCCCTTTGAAAATTCACCTTGAAATTGATATGATGCTGCTCTCTAGAGCTCAGTCAGGAGTAGTGCAGCTCCAGCATTGGTCCATTAATGAAGCTACAAACAAAGCTGAGAATTAGAAACCCAACAGTTGTTGTTTAAAGTTTAATTAAACCCAATTGCTATTAATAATTAAAACCGATCGAATTGGTGATAGAAAAACAAACATCACAATAAATGATGACGGATTATGCCAAAACACCAAAACTCCTCCTTTTGCAAGATTTCTTATAATGTGGACACAGATGAAATAATTAAAAAAGGTTTGGTTTTGACTAAGTGGATGGTTAAAGCTTGACAAAAATGAAACTAAAGGGTTGGTGAGAGATAGCAACGCATGATGATCATATGATAATTTAAGAGAAAGAAGCTGGTGAACACAAGCTTGAATGAACATTCATCCCCTTCTATGCATGCATTCCCAACTACCCACTACCAGTGGTTTGCGGGCTACCTATTGGCATTGAGATTTAGGGTCTATTTGACACTATTATTAAAATTATTATTTAAAAAATTATTAATTTAAAAATTTATTATTTTAAATATATTAATCAGAGAGTATTAAATAATAATTTAAAATTAATTTTGATAAATTTTAAATATAAAAATACTAAAATAATAAAATAATTATTTTCAAATTATTTTTTTAAATGATATCTAAAATGATATTTTTATTTATAAAAATAATTTTAGACCTCCAAATGCAATGCCAAACAGACATACCGTGGAAAAAAGCATTCTTCAAAAGAAATATTTTAAAATTTATTATTAAAAATAATTTTATTATTTTGCAATTATCACGATCGAGATATATTAAATTTAAAATTAAATTATTTTTAATATTTTTAATTATTTATGAGAAACAACTTTTCATTTTTTATTTTCATTTAAAAAAATCTCTAAATTTTATTTTTTATGAAAAATATTAAAAATATGTCCACCCATTAATAATAAAAACAATTTGTAATTTGCAAAATGGAAATAAATTATTTATATCCTTTATAATAAAAAATCATTAAAAAAATTGTTTCAAATATATTTTATTTTTAAAAATTTATAATATGTGTTATTTATTTATTTTATAATAATATAATTACTGTGAATAAATATTGTATTAACTAATTATTTAATTGTAGTTATATAAAATTTAAAATATAATTTTGGTCACTGAAAAGTTATTATTTTTTATTTAATAAATAGTTAGAAAATTTTTAATTGTAAAGAAAAATAGTTAAAAACAATGTAAAACTACTTTTTAAATTTTTTAAAAAATTAATAATTGTGTACATAAAACTTTATTTTTTAATCTTTAGAAAATATTTTCAAATTAAAAAAATAACCCCAATTTCCACAAGTGAATATTTGGCACATCAAATTAAAACATTTTAAATGAAACGTGCCTAAAAATTTATATTTAAAGAGTAGAGAGAATTATTGAATATATTTGAAATATGAAATTTTAACATTCTTTACATTCATATAATAAATTATAAAAAATAAATATTATATTTATGAGTAACAAAATAAGGAAATAAACTCAATTTATGCTCTGTATATTTTAAGAATGTCAAATTTAATTCATTTTTAAGTTTTGATTTAATTTAACCCTTCTATTTTTTATTTAAGTTCAAATTGACTCAATTAATATACACGAACCAAAATAAGCTCAATTTGCCATTATACTTTTTAGGTATGTTCAGTTTAATTTATTTTTAACTTTTGAGTCCAATTTAACTTTTTTACATTTGGTTTAAATTCAAATTACCCCTTTTTATTTTTTAATATTAAAATTTTATTTTTATTTTTTTAATTAATTAAATTAAATAATAAAAATAATATTAGTTAACATTAATAAATAAAATGAAAGTATGAAAAAAATATTATTTTATATTTTCATTATTTAATTAAAAATAAATGAACCAAATTGAAAAATGATCATTTTTTAATGTTAATTAAATAATTATAATTAGTTAAATTTTGTTTATTTAAATTTTTAATATTCATTAATAATATGGAAAAAATAATATTTTATATTTTTAATTTCATTTGATTATAATTTTCTAATTTTAATTAAGAAGATAATATAAAATATTATTTTTTATTTTAAATAATTAAAATTAGTTATAATTCATAATTTTTAATTTTAAATTAATTATATGAAAATAAAAATATTTTTTACACTTTCATTTTAATTATTAATATTAAATAATATTATTTTTATTATTTAATTAATTGTAAAAAAATAAAAATAACATTTTAAAATTAGAAAATGATAAAATGGGGTAATTTAAACTTAAATCAAAAGTATAGTGATTAAATTGAATATCCTTAAAAAGTACAGAGAGCAATTTGAGCTTATTTAAAAAAAAATAACAATAACTCACACGCCAAGTGATACGTTAGTTATATATTGAGCCAATTTAAATTTAAATCACAAATAGAATGATTAAATTGAATTAAAAGTTAAAAATAGATTAAATTAGATATCCCTAAAATATATGGGGAGCAAATTGAGTTTATTTCGTAAAAAATAATCTCTTTAATGTATTCGATAATTTGTTGTTGCCTCGTTGCTCAAGTGAATAAGCACCACATGTTAAACATGTAGTTGAAAAGTGATTGTTTATATCGCCAAAAATATAAGAATATTGTCGTTTTGATAAAAATGTGTAGAATTAATGAAAGAGCATTAAAGCTAACGGTGATTGGGGCATGTTGACCACAAACACCGATTTGTGTTTTTTCCATATGCACATACTTAGTAACATTTGATTCTATATTAATTATTAAAAATATTAAGAATATTAAAAAATAATGTTCATTCTCTTACAATAAAAATATATATTTTTATAATATAATAAATAAAAATTATATAATTATAAAAAATAATATATAATAATTTATTGTCTTTGCCATATCATGTAATAGTTTTGTGATTTTGTATCCCAGGTGAGGCAGCTAAATAACAATTTATATATGCTAATCCATCATTAAATTAAGTGATTATTGAGTTTCTACATCCAACTAGCGGGCAACCAACTTAACTATATATTTATAAATTTAATTTCATTGGCGTAATCATGGCATGACCCACTCAACTACCAAGCCAATTTTAACACAAACTCCTTTTATTTTATTTTATTTGTATTTTGATGGTGTTCACATATTTTAATTAATTCATTTTTTTTATATATATTTATTCATGGTATATAAAAAATTAGCAACCATGGAATTAATTTATAGCTCCAATGATCTGGTTTAATTGATTCCTTGAGCTTTGTAATTTAAAATATGGCCATTCTATAATTTTAAACTAAGTTTTGGCCAATTGTGCATTTTTTATAATTAATTAATTAATTAAGAGCGGAGCTCACAAAATTAAATTTGGTGTATGAGACGCTGGCTTTTTTTTTTTTTTGTTTTTTCCTTCTTTAATTTATGGGTTGATGAAAGATATGTGATGCATGGTTGGAATTAGTTTCCAAACCTAAGTTCTGATTCTAGGTTCGGATTGGGTGAAATTAACTTTTACAGCCCACCCATATTAGGTATGGCCAAGGTTTGGTAAGCCGTGAGGTTGGCAAGCAGAATAGTTAAATATTGGGCGGTGGTTACAGATAACTCAAAATTATATGCATAAATTTATTAATTATTTATTAAATTTTTATATTTAAATTCATGTATCATATATATATATATATTTAATTTATTAATTATTAGACATATTTTTATGTGGTTTATTCTTAAATATTAGGATAAATTTTAAAAATTATCTCTGAACTTATCTAGTTGTAACATTACAGTCTCTCATTTTAAAAATATAACATAAAATCTCATCAACTTTCAAATTTTACACAGTAAAATCCATTTAACCTCTAATTATTAGTTTTTCAGTTAGACGTTGGCCTGGACAGTTTCAGCGTGGAGTTTAGTCAGTATTTTCCTTTTCTCTCTCAAATCATGTGTAAATTGAGTCTTTTTTCTCTCAATATACAAAATAATTTTTTATATGTAAATAAAATAATTTTATACTTTGCATAAGAGATAAGAGAAAAATATTGACTAAGTGTCATGCGGGAGCTATTCACATTAATTTCTAACTAAAAAATCAGTAATTAAAAATTATAGAGATTTTACTGTATAAAATTTGAAAGTTTAATAATTTTATTTTATATTTTAAAGTTAAAAGACTATAATATTACAACTATATAAGTTGAAGGACAGTTATTGAAATTTATTTTAAATATTATAATTTATAAGTGCATAAATAAGATGCACAAATTGTAGATTCAGGTTCAATATATATTAAGATTTAAGCTCATTAAACATGATTAAGAGAAGGCCAAAGAACCAATTTGACCTATTAATAATTTAATAATAGTCTATTATTTGTTGATTTTCCTTTAGGTTAGCTGAAAAGTTGCAGGTCCAATGAATGCATGAAATCTTTCTCATATATTATGTTTATGTTTTTATTTTATTAAAAAGAAAAAAGTAAGATGCCTTTATAATATACCCTTTATTATATTTACAAATCAATCAATTTTTGCATCGACTAGGGCATTCCTCAATGAAGAAAAGGAACAAATGCATGAATAATTAATTAAAATCTGAATTAAAAATTTCTCATTCAAACATCAAATCAATCAGAAATTTGGGTTTGATTTACCCCTACAAAAAGAGCCTATAAATTAAAATTGAGTAATATATATAATGTCTTTATATAAATTGAAGAATAATAAATAAAATTTAACTATTATAAATTAATTCATAAATTAATAACTAATTGCAGAAATTTTAAAGACAATTAAATTAAAATCTAATAATTTTTATAATATAAATAAAAATAATTATAATTAATTATTATAAAAAATAAAAAATAATAGTAAAATATTAATTATTTTCTGATACCTAATGCATTGACTTTAACCTTTTAAATATTATTTTAATAAACAAAGACCTAATTTTGTGTTTTCCCTCCAATTTTTTCACTCCAACCAAACTTAATCACCTATTAAAAAAAATTTACTTTTTCATAATTTATTATATATTCAAAATATAAATATATAATAAAATTTATATATATAATAAATAAAATTTTATATATTTATTTTTTAAATTTATTATAAATTAAATTTAAATAAAATTTTTTCTAAGTAAATTATGTAAGAAAAGTCAATAATTGCAGCAAATAAAGAAAACCATTTCTAGAAGAAAAAAAAGACTTGAAAACAAACTTGTTCTTGGTTAGAAAGTATGCTTTAAGATGAAGCATATATAATTTGACATAGAAAAAGAAAGATCAAATACTTATACTTTGTTCTTAGATTTTGATATTGACCCAACGAAGGAATTAAACGCTTTCTTTTGTTCTTTAATTTTCAAGAATTATGATCCCATGTGTTTTTCTTGAGCAATTGGGGTTACATATCCCCCTGCAATTATTTGTTTTGGACTGCTTCATTATTAAAGAATAGCACAACTCCAAGAATCATTCCATTTTTATTTTTCTTTTCCCACAAGCACATTCTTAATATTATAAGCAAAGAATATCCATCTTGTTTCGATCAAAACAGGGAAAATGGGAACAAATGCATCCAACTAGTGTCAATAATACTCCATTCCACAGTAAAAGTTTGAGATATTTTATTTAAGAATTTTTAGAATAATTAAGAAAAAAATGGTGGTAACTAATAAATTTTAATTTATAGACGTTAAATTATTTTTTTTTAAATTATAAAATTTTCAATTGAAGTTGTAATAATATATTTTTTTGAAATAAATAATTTTATTAATAAAAAAAGTTGCCGCTGACAACATCTTTGTCGATTCCAACTTTCAAAATCTGTGATGTCCCCTTCAATTATTGTCAGCTGATTATTTTCATGCACAAACAGACAAATTTCATAAATTTTTTTTAATTGATTAATAAGATAGCTCTTATCCTTCTAGATATCTTCCTTGTGTTTTTATTTTCATTTTTTTTTAGTTTATGAAGTTATTTTTTATTAATTATATCTATTTATTATTATTAATTACAAAAATTAAAATAAAAATATTAAAACAGTAAAATTATTTTAAATGATTTTTTCAACAATTTAAAAATATTAAAAAAAAAACATTTTTCGCTAAATTTTCCAAACCATTGAAAAAAACAATGGCGTTAAGTTTTTACATATGGATGACATCAAAATGACAATTAGTGATGAGAAAATCATGATTAAACAAATTAATCAATGTGTTTTTCTTTGATAAGAAACTTGATTAACCAAGAAAGAAATAATTGGCCACATGGATTGGCTAATCATCATGTCATTGTCTTATCCCTTGAATAATAAGCTCAATCATGGAGTAAAGGTAACAAGAAGTCAATAAATCCAAACACAAGGGCTGGGCTGCAGCCATGTATTTGTTTTTCTCTTCCTGTTGGGACCTTTCATTGCATTGCAAGAACTTTGACAGGTCAGACCATGCTGGTCAATTTCTTCTAGTTATAAGCCTAAGTTGGCCATACCCATTAATTTAATTTGTTTCTATATAAAATAAATTGCAACTAAGAGCACTAATCAATCGACAAGGATGAGCTTTTAGCTCAGTTTTATTTTACTGGTGAATTTCTAATTTATTTTGAATATATTAAATCAATACGAGAGAGTATATTCTTAAAATCAACTTATCATTATTGATATTAGGTATTTAGTATATAAAATATTGTATTAGATGCAAAAAAATTAAAAATGTCATTACCCATCATCTTACATGGAAATAAAATAAAACAATAAACTATTTACAATGATAATTTTTTAAAAGGAAAATCGAATAATTTCATTTATTTATATATTTTTTTTAGATGAATTACAATTTAGTTAATATATTTTAATAAAATTAATTATTTGGTCATTGTATTTTAAAAAATATACTATTTAATTTTTATATTTTACTTTTATTAAATTATATAGTTTATTTATTAAATTTTTCATTATTTCATACTAATTAAATTACTATTTACTCTCTTTATTTTAAGATAATTAATTAGTTGATTATAATATTTTAAAAATTATTATTATTTTCTCTCCTTATTTTATTGAAACTAATTGGTTGATTTATATATTTTAAAAATATAATATTTTAAAAATATTTATTATTAGATAAAAATATAAATTTTATTATATGGAGATTAAATATAAATTTAAATATTTTTAAAAAGTTTCTAATTTATTGGACATCATTTTTATATTTTTTTTACTGAAAAATTAATTTTCTTGATTATTTTAAAATTTAAGAAAAATAATTAATTTTTTTGTGTAAATAATTTATACTATTTTTATTAAAAGATAAAAGCAAAGAGAGAATAAGAGTAGAAGATTGTGAAAAAATAAATACGAAAAAAAGAAATAAAAAAGAATAAAAGAGAAATAAGAGAAGATAATTAGAATAATTTAGGTATAAAGAATAATAATAATGTATTTTTATAAAATATAAGTACTAACTTATTAATTTTAGTAAAATAAAGATAATAAATAATAATTTAACTAGTATTTATTAATAAAAAAATTATGAAAATAAAATATAAAAATTAATATATATATATTAAATAATTAATTTTATTAAAATATAAAAATTAAATAATAATTTTGTAATTCATCATTTCATACAAGATTTTTAAATAAATTATGATTTTATAATATAATATATATATATATATATATTATATTAATTAATAGTTAGATCCATTTTTAAAATTTTTGTACGATTTAGTCGTGTTACTATATACTTAACATTCCCTTGATATTAAATGTATTAATATAATATAAAATTTAAAAAAGAAAAAAAAAAGTCTTCATTGTTCAAATTTTTTTATGAAATAATTTCTGTTAAAAATGAATATTTTATGACAAATATATATATATATATATATATATATTTTTTTTTTTTTTTTGAAGGCATGATGGGTTGTGGGGACACAGACTACCTGTTTCAAATCATTGACCTTAACCTGCACCAAACAATTCTCCACAGTTCATCATTGAGTTAGGTGATTACATACCAACTCGTTTTTCTAGTGGTTTCACCTTCTTTCTTTCTTTCTATCTTTTTTTTTTTTTAATATGTATAATCTAAAATTAGATCTAAGGGCCACGTGTCAGTCAGTTAAAGCCACAAGACCTGAAAAGCGAAAGGAGCGGTGAGTTTAGCCTATTCGGAAATGGACACGAACGCCGGGTCTGTGTTTCTTTAACGAGGAATGCAGAAAGAGTCCGTCCGTACTTTTCTCTTGAAAACTTAAACTTTGATACTAAGGATTCCTTATAAATTTCTTTACAAAACAGTACCTTGACTTCTCCTGAATTTCAATTTTTACCTCAATTTGATGCTGTTTTTTATTGAGAGAGACATGGTAGTAGGTGGCAAGGTAGATCATGTGGGTTTTCAACCATAAAACAATTGATTAAAGCATTTGACCTCATATTTTGTGGGCCACATGTAATTAATTAAGCTTACTTTCCCTTGAATTATTACTAGTAACTTATAAAATATATTATTAATTATAATTATATTGATTTTAATATTCTATATCTATTAAAATTTAAATTGAATTTCAATTGAGATCTAAGCTGTTTCACTGATTAGAGAAAAAAAAAATCATTACTGTACCCCTAGTTAAGCACATGGGGATGATGGGGTTGATGGCCAACTGCCCTGGATGGAGAATCAACATAAATGACATAATTAATGAGGAAGAAATTACTAGTGATTGGAATATACTAATTTAATATTTAATAAAAAACTTTAAAATCATAAAAGGGAAAAAGCACAAAGTATAAAGGTAATAACTTTACAGTTAACATGAAAATTCCACGCATTCAATTTATTAAAATATTAATTTTAAAATTAAGTAATAATTGATAAAAAAAAATTTAACTATAATTTATATTAATTGGCTTAAATTTTCTTTCAATTCTTGTGAAAGTGGGTTAAAAGTGAATTATGTTTCTGTTTTTTCCCCTTTTGACCCTTGAGTGAAGTGTTGTAATATGAAACAAATGAATAAAAAAATTATTATATTAAATAAAAAAAATGCGGAGAAAGTAAAATATTGGTCAAATCTGTATTTGCGTATGTGGGGGGATAATGCCCATTTGGCATGGAGAAGGGAGAGTCCCTATGTAAAGTCCTAAAGGTTAGTTAAGATTGGTTTGCTTAAAAGGGCACACACCACTCCCTTTTATCTTTAATCTAGAAAAAAACAACAAACAATGGGTGCCGCCATCAGTTTTCTTTCATTTTCCATGTGCTATCTTTGTTAATCGCTGCCAAGATAATCTCTGCACTCGAGATCTGCCCAAAAATTTCATTTTCTTAACTTAATTTAAATTCTATCTCTTCTTAACTGACGTAAACCACAACTTGCTAACTGTTGGCCGCGTGTAAACCCGCCGGCGATACTAATCACGTTTACAATTGGCCGCGTACGAATGCCATGATTTCTACTAGTTTCTTTAGCAGCTCGTTTCGTCATTCCTCGCGTCAGATTAAGTGGTCAACTACCCCCCAAACGACAAAACGTTTTTACCTCTTTTGGATCCTGCAAAGCTTTCTGTCATCCCTTTGTGGCCGCCTTAACCCAAGTCATTAATAATTAGAGCAAATAATTATTTCTAATTTAATAAAAAATAAATAATTTAATCTGAGATTTTTTTTTTGCTTATGTGTAGCTATTGAGTCGTTTAATTTTAGAATGCCTCAACGGATTACAAAATATCTTATCCCAACTAAAATAACTGATAAAGAGTTTTTCGTTGAATAATTTCATAGATTTTTTTTTTTTAAAAAAAGAAAATTTGTAGAAACGTGATTGTAATTTACACGCAATTAGGAAGGGCAAATTTGTCAGTACTGGCGAAAAAAGTCCAATTACTAAATACTCCAAAATTTAACCCGTGTAGGATTTGAAGTACAAATGGAAAATTACCGGTAGACCCAACGCGGAGGCCTGGAACCGAGCCTAAACGAGTTTGGATAAACATGAGCAGCTTAGAGCGGCAGTGTAGGAGATGGAGGCTGGTTCGTTCGTGAGTGTGTGTTTATACTTTCAGACGGGGCCCACCATGAGCGGCTGTCGCGTGCCGCATAGAGCCTTTGTACACGTGGCATTTCTTAAATTCCTAGAGCTGTCGCGTCACCTTGCGATGGTGGTGAGATCGCGGACCTTTGGTTAAAAAATTGTGGTCCCCACTTTCTTATCTTTCTTCCATGTCTGCCCTTGCTCCCTATAAATCCATCTCTTCGTCTCCATAGAACACTACTTCTAAACCACCAGAGGAGGCTCTAACGTCGGTGCTGTTCTGCCTCTCGCTTTCCTCGGCTCTTTGCCACCGCTTCCCTCTTCCCTGCAATCAATAAATCTCCTTTGATTTCTCTGCTCTCTCTTTGGCTGGCTTTGCTTGTTTTCTTCGTGTTATTCAATGCTGGATCTTGTAAAATCCGCCTGCATGATACAAGAGGAGATTTTCTTTTGAGCAGTGTTTCATAATTTCGGAGAAATTCGGCTTACATACATGTTTATATATATAAAATCTTAGAACTCTTTCTTTATCCAAATTATTGTTTAAGATCCAGTGTTTTTCCTTCTAAATCAATCAAACTTTCTTCTATTTATATTTTGAATTCAGAATCGCTAGATTTGGCTGCGAAGACACACTGAATCGCTTCAAAATCTCCTAAAAGCTGTAGATAGATAAAGAGCTCTTGCAGATCTCTGATATAAGGTTTCTGATCTGAAACTCTGTTTCATATCTGCTGGAATTTCATATACAGAGCTCAAAAAACAGAGTTCTGATTGATAGAAACAAATTTCTATAAGAAAAAAAGAACAGTTGTTCGAACCCGTAAAGCTCGCCAAATTTTGGGGCTTTCATCTCTATCTATTATCTTTTTTTTTTTTTTAAAAAAAAAAAAAAACCCGGAGCATTTCTGTTAGCCTCCTGGTTAGTTAATAATGTCGACGACATACAACTCTCTCCTCAAGCCCCAAGCTCACTCATCTGCTCTTTCAACCATCAGTAAACCTTCCATTTCGCTCAAATTGAATGTTATTGCTCCCTTATCTCGCCGGAATAACAGAACTACAAGATGCTCCGCTGCCAAGAAATCAACTGTGGTGGAGAAGCATTTCTTCGGAACTAAACTGTGGGCTCCTGGAACGGAGAGGCTTCATTTATGGCAATCGGATGGTCCCGGACGGTCCCCAAAGCTTCGCGTTGTGGTTCGTTCCGCATTGTCCGGAGTGCCGGAGAAACCCCTTGGTCTTTATGATCCGTCATTTGATAAGGACTCTTGTGGGGTCGGATTCGTGGCTGATTTATCCGGTGACAGCAGCCGTAAAACAGTGAGTGTTTTACATAAAAATGGAAAGAACATATGTATTGTGTAACAAAAATAGACCAGGACATCAGGTGGTTTTGGATCTGTATTTTGAGAGCATTTTTTCTTGTTGTAGGTGACAGATGCACTGGAGATGTTGACACGCATGTCGCATAGAGGTGCTTGTGGGTGTGAAACGAATACCGGTGATGGAGCTGGGATTCTTGTCGCCCTTCCTCACGATTTCTACAACGAGGTATCTTTAATTTTAATTTTTCAACTTATTTTTGAATCTTATTATTATTATTATTATTTTTTTCTCAATTTGATCCTGCCTGGTAATTTTGGTTTTATAGCTTCTACATAGTTTTTTTTTTTTTTTTATTTGTAAAAGTATTCGGGCTTTTCAAAATGGAAATTGCCTTGTGTTTAATGGAGAAAAGATTAATGGAAACAGCTACTTCTGATAATATATGCAACAGAAACCGGTTTTTATCGTGTTTAGCTGAGCATCAAGGTGGTACTTTTCGTTGAATTTCCTTTGACAGGTTGCTAAGGATATTGGGTTCGAACTGCCGCCACCTGGGAACTATGCAGTTGGCATGTTCTTTTTGCCCACATCAGACAACCGAAGGGAAGAAAGCAAAAATGTGTTTACCAAGGTAATTTTGAGACGAAAATCTATATTAATGCGAGAGTATTTGCTCTTTTTACTTCATTCTCTTGATAACGCTGGTGAGAAGTGTTTTTTTTTGTTTTTTTAAATTTTTAATTTTTGTGTGTTAAAGGTAGCGGAGTCTCTTGGGCATACAGTCCTTGGCTGGCGACGAGTGCCGAGAGACAACTCAGGATTGGGCAATACTGCTTTGCAGACTGAACCTGTGGTTGAGCAAGTATTCCTCACACCTACTCCTAGGTCAAAAGCTGATTTTGAACAACAGGTAGTTTTCCATCTCTGATAAGTCACGAGAGTTCAAATTGGGACCAAAGATGCTTGTGCATTAGTTTATGATTGTGTAATATCTGTCGGTGCATGGTGATCCAACAATATCTTGTGGGATTGAATTTGATATATGTACACTGACATTTGGGAAATATGTGTTGGTAATATGTAGCTAGATAATTGTGAATGTCAGACCAACTGATTCTAAAAATAGAAAATGAAGGGATCTGTACAAAGTGAATCAGCCGGAGCTTTGTAATTCCCTTACTGTTAGCATCTATCTTATAATAGCATTTTATTTTTACTTCTCAAGTTCTTCAGTTTCATAATTGATGCTTCTTTTCGCTTCTTTGCAGATGTACATATTACGAAGAGTGTCAATGGTGGCTATCCGAGCTGCATTGAACCTTCAGCATGGTGGAGTTAGGGACTTCTATATATGTTCTCTTTCCTCGAGGTTTGTACTTCAGAAATGTGTGTGGCCTTGTTTCTGGAAATTTGTTATCTGTGTCAATCGCATGCATCTATAAAATTGTTAATTTATTTGCTGGTATGTGCAGGACTATTGTTTACAAAGGTCAATTGAAGCCCATTCAATTGAAGGATTATTATCATGCAGATCTTGGCAATGAAAGGTTTACGAGCTACATGGCCCTGGTAAATATATTATCCATTCACTTTACTTCTTCTCCACTAACTTATACTTCAACAAACAGCATGGCAACCACCAGTAACTGAAGATATGCAAGGTTGAGGAATGACTTCTGAGGCATTGAAGTTTGAATGATCTCTTAAGTTCTTCCACTCCCTTGAATTCTTTATGAATTTGGATGCTGGATTGGATACCAACCTTGGTTGAGTTGAGTTGGTAAGGAACCTCATTGTCAAAAGTAAATCATATTTGCAGAAAATTACTGCAGTGCTCTATGATCAGTGGTTTTAGGGTGGAAATCCAGTTGGTGGTTGAATGGAAATTTTTTTTTAGTGAAGGTGCCTTAGGGTTTGCATGCTTCTTTGTTTGGCACATTAGTACAAGGTCTGCTGAAGGGCCTTGAGGACAGTGTAACATGTGTTGTTTCCAGACCATTTCCTCTATTGTGTGTTTAGCGGATTGAATTGTAAAGTGACTATTTTGATTCTTTTTGAGTGCAGATACACTCTCGATTTTCTACAAATACATTTCCTAGCTGGGATCGTGCTCAACCTATGCGTGTCTTGGGCCATAATGGGGAAATTAATACGCTTAGAGGCAATGTGAACTGGTGTGTTGCTAAGCAACTGAGAGATGGTTGTTTTCCATTAGTTTTTATTGGTCATTTTTGTGGTAAAAAAAATTTTAACTGTGAATGTTGCCTGTCAGGATGAAGGCACGTGAGGGTCTATTGAAGTGCAAGGAGCTTGGTCTGTCCAAGAATGAGATGAAGAAGCTTCTACCTATTGTGGATGCTAGTTCTTCTGACTCAGGTGAACTTTTTAAATCCTAAGTTACAGAGGATTGAATTTGCTTTCAGAGTGTATTTCACCGTCGTTTCTTCATTGGCCTGTTTTTCAAATGTTTCTTTTTTTTTTTTTTTAATAGGGGCTTTTGATGGTGTACTTGAGCTTCTAGTTCGAGCTGGGAGAAGTCTCCCTGAAGCTATCATGATGATGATCCCTGAAGCTTGGCAAAATGATAAGAATATGGATCCTCATCGGAAGGCCTTGTATGAATACTTCTCAGCCCTTATGGAGCCATGGGATGGGCCTGCACTTATTTCATGTAATTGTCTATTATTTCATACATGCTCTTTCAGTACTATTATATGCAAAAAAAACCTAGTCTCTAGCTTTTTTCTCATGTGGATGTAATTTACAGTTACGGATGGCCGGTACCTCGGAGCTACACTTGATCGCAATGGACTGCGGCCAGGTAGGTTTTATGTTACGCGGAGTGGACGGGTTATTATGGCTAGCGAAGTTGGTGTTGTGGATATTCCACCTGAAGATATCCTCAGGAAAGGAAGACTTAACCCTGGAATGATGCTTCTGGTTGATTTTGAGAAGCATATGGTTGTAGATGATGAAGCCTTAAAGCAGCAGTACTCCCTAGCAAGGCCCTGTGGGGAGTGGCTGAAAAGGCAAAAGATTGAATTGAAGGACATTGTTGGCTCCGTTCCAGAAACTGATAAGACTATTCCTTCTATAGCTGGAGTTGTTCCTGTAAGTGTTGTATACACTTCCGTGTAATTACTTCCTTTTGTTTCCTGTTTCTTTCTATTAGTAATTCTCATTATGATGTGAACCTTGTAACTTCAGACATCTAATGATGATGACAACATGGAGAACGTGGGCATTCATGGTTTACTAGCACCTCTGAAAGCTTTTGGGTATGTGAAGCAGTACCTGCTTCAAGTATTTTGGAATCAAATATTTCATGAATGTTATATGACAATTTACCTGTCAAACTGTATGCAGGTATACTGTTGAAGCTTTGGAGATGTTGTTGCTTCCCATGGCAAAAGATGGGACTGAGGCTCTTGGTTCGATGGGAAATGATGCTCCCTTGGCTGTTATGTCTAATAGGGAAAAGCTCACTTTTGAGTACTTCAAGCAAATGTTTGCTCAAGTGACAAACCCCCCTATTGATCCTATTAGAGAGAAGATAGTCACTTCCATGGAGTGCATGATTGGACCAGAAGGTGATCTGACAGAAACAACTGAGGAGCAATGCCATCGTCTCTCACTAAAAGGCCCTCTCTTATCTATTGAGGAAATGGAAGCTATTAAAAAGATGAATTATAGAGGTTGGCGAAGCAAAGTCCTTGATATAACATACTCAAAGGACTGTGGTAGGAAGGGATTGGAGGATACATTAGATAGGATTTGTGCTGAAGCACATGATGCAATTAAGGAGGGTTATACTTTATTGGTTCTTTCTGACAGAGGTATGAAATTCTAGTGGTTTGAAATTTTCTTAGCCTCAAATAACTTAACTGAACGATAAATTAATATATAATTTATTTGTTGGTCATGCCTATATGTGTGTAGCCTTCTCATCAAAGCGTGTTGCTGTAAGCTCACTCTTGGCTGTTGGTGCTGTCCATCATCATCTGGTTAAAAAGCTTGAGCGCACTTGTATAGGTTTGATAGTCGAATCTGCTGAACCACGGGAAGTGCACCATTTCTGTACATTGGTTGGATTTGGTGCTGATGCCATATGCCCATATTTAGCCATAGAAGCTATCTGGAGATTGCAGGTTGATGGGAAGATCCCACCAAAATCTACCGGTGAATTCCACTCAAAGGATGAGCTAGTCAAGAAGTATTTCAAAGCAAGCAACTATGGAATGATGAAGGTTCTTGCTAAAATGGGGATTTCAACTTTGGCCTCCTACAAGGGTGCTCAGATTTTTGAAGCTCTGGGCCTTTCATCAGAAGTGATTGAGAAGTGCTTTGCAGGAACTCCCAGCAGAGTAGAGGGAGCAACCTTTGAGATGCTTGCCCGTGACACACTTCATTTGCATGAATTGGCATTTCCTACCCGGGTCTACCCTCCTGGCAGTGCTGAGTCAGTAGCACTTCCCAATCCTGGGGATTACCATTGGAGGAAGGGTGGAGAAATCCACTTGAATGATCCTGTTGCTATAGCAAAGCTTCAAGAAGCTGCTAGAGCTAATAGTGTGGCTGCCTATAAGGAATATTCTAGACGCATTCAGGAGTTGAACAAAGCCTGCAATTTACGTGGGCTTTTGAAGTTCAAAGAGGCAGAGGTAAAAGTTCCATTAGATGAAGTGGAACCAGCTAGTGAAATTGTTAAACGGTTCTGTACAGGAGCTATGAGTTATGGATCAATATCACTTGAGGCGCATACGACGCTGGCTATTGCGATGAATAAAATTGGAGGGAAGTCAAATACAGGTATGTTTTAATTTAACTTATTCTTGACCCTTCTTGTAGTCAGATCAATAGTTGCTACGATATCTGGTTGTTTAGCAGTCTAGGAATCTTTTACTTTAATTATTCATCATATTTTTCATTTGTATTTTTTTGATGAAAATTATTGTATGTTGTTTGTAAATTTCCTTTTAATGACTTGTAATGTTTGAGTTTTATAATTTTCCATGTTTAATTTAGTCTTTTTCTTCATTTGCTTTATATCATATATTTTTACAATTAAAAGTTTTTCATTATTGCTGAAGGTGAGGGAGGTGAACAACCATCTCGCATGGTGCCTCTTCCTAATGGTTCAACTAATCCAAAGAGAAGTGCAATCAAGCAGGTTGCAAGTGGGAGATTTGGAGTTTCAAGTTATTATCTTACAAATGCTGATGAACTACAGATCAAGATGGCTCAGGTATCTTTCAAATACATATATATGGTTCTGCTGTTGATGCTTGTCTGTTCCCATTTAGCCCCTGACTTCCTGTTGGAACAGAGGTTCCTATTGTTTATGGATTTATGTTCATGGCAGATGATGCTGTGTTGCAAAGCACCTGTGGGTGCATTTGCATCTTTAACTGATACGTACTTTGGCATTTGGTGAGGTTAAATATAAATTGAGTTATTTATTAACCTATCAATTGTTTTCATTCTAAGTATGCTCTTCCTTTATAGGGGGCTAAGCCTGGGGAAGGTGGTGAGCTTCCTGGCCACAAGGTCATAGGAGACATTGCAGTTACCAGAAATTCTACAGCTGGGGTGGGACTTATCAGTCCTCCTCCCCATCATGATATCTACTCAATTGAAGACCTTGCCCAGTTGATTCATGACCTTAAGGTATGAGCATTTACTTCTGTAGGTATTCATGAATGGATGACATGTGATCCACAGTATGCTTTTTAAGTTGTTGCAGTTTCTTAATTATTATATCCCAGTTGTGAGGAACTGATAAGAGCAAAGAACTAGCAGATGACAGTAAAGGAAATAAAGATGGATGGAATGAGAACGTATTGGATTAACAAGTTCTGTTACAATGAGAACTACAAATTCATAGCCTATTCTCACTGCCCATGGGCCGCAACAGAACCACAACCAGGAATATCTTCACTGGCACACTGAATAACTAACTTCCTCACTGCCCTCTCTATTCTCACCCAATACTTATTTATAGATTCCCATTCCTTGATTCCCGCTGCTGCCATTGCTACTCCAGCTGCTTGTGTGCCTTCTCCAGCTCATTCACTCTCTAGAAAGTACAAGCAGCGATGCTCCTGGAATGTTCTGGCTTTCAGCTGCCTGCCTTCCTCTATGCCTTGTGTGGATCCTTAATGGTCTCGGCCCATGATGATTCTCCTGCTGGCCTGTTTTCATAACAGGAACTATATAGTCTTGCTTTCTTAGGGACAGTTTGAGTTAGATATCAATTTGTACATTTCATTGCTCGTCTTCCTAAAGTCTCTTACTTCATTTTGCAGAATGCGAATCCAGGGGCTCGAATTAGTGTCAAATTAGTATCTGAGGCTGGTGTGGGGGTGATTGCTAGCGGTGTGGTGAAGGGGCATGCGGACCATGTGTTGATCTCAGGTCATGATGGAGGTACAGGGGCTTCTAGGTGGACTGGCATCAAGAATGCTGGGCTCCCTTGGGAACTAGGTTTGGCTGAGACCCATCAAACTCTTGTTGCTAATGACCTTCGTGGCCGCACAGTTCTTCAGACAGATGGCCAACTTAAAACTGGAAGAGATGTGGCCATTGCTGCACTTCTTGGTGCAGAAGAATTTGGCTTCAGCACTGCACCCCTCATAACTCTTGGCTGCATCATGATGCGAAAATGCCACAAGAATACTTGTCCTGTTGGCATTGCCACTCAAGATCCAGTTCTGAGGGAAAAGTTTGCTGGAGAACCTGAGCATGTTATTAATTTCTTCTTTATGTTGGCAGAGGAGCTGAGGGAGATAATGTCTGAGCTTGGTTTCCATACTGTCAATGAGATGCTTGGTCGCTCGGACATGCTTGAAGTTGATGAAGAAGTCGTTAAGAACAATGAGAAGCTGGAAAATATTGACCTCTCCCTGCTACTTAGGCCTGCTGCTGACATTCGGCCTGAAGCTGCCCAGTATTGTGTCCAAAAGCAGGATCATGGATTGGAAATGGCTTTGGATAAAAAATTGGTAACACTTTCCAAGGCTGCTTTGGAGAAAAGTCTTCCTGTGTACATTGAGAGTTCAATCTGCAATGTGAATCGTGCTGTTGGAACAATGCTTAGCCATGAAGTTACCAAGCGTTACCACTTGGCAGGGCTTCCTGCAGATACTATATATGTCAAGCTTAATGGAAGTGCAGGGCAGAGTCTGGGAGCTTTCCTTTGCCCTGGCATCACCCTAGAGCTTGAGGGTGACAGCAATGACTATGTTGGTAAAGGGTTATCAGGTGGCAAGATTGTAGTTTATCCTCCAAAGGGTAGCTTATTTGATCCAAAAGATAATATCGTTATTGGCAATGTAGCTCTATATGGGGCCACCAGTGGTGAGGCATATTTCAATGGGATGGCGGCTGAAAGGTTCTGTGTACGTAATTCAGGGGCCAGGGCAGTTGTAGAAGGTGTTGGTGATCATGGATGTGAGTACATGACAGGTGGAACTGTTGTTGTACTTGGGAAAACTGGCAGGAATTTTGCTGCAGGTATGAGTGGTGGTATTGCTTATGTTCTTGATGTTGATGGGAAATTTCATTCTCAATGCAATCCTGAGCTGGTAGATCTTGATAAAGTTGAGGAAGAAGAGGATATTATGACTCTGAGAATGATGATACAGCAACATCAGCGTCACACAAACAGCCAGCTATCTAGAGAAATACTAGCTGATTTTGAAAATCTTCTGCCAAAATTTGTCAAGGTCTTCCCCAGGGATTACAAGCGTGTTCTTGCAAACATGAAACAAGCAGCAGCCCTAAAGGAGGTTGCTGTTAAAGAAGCCGAGGAGCAGGATGAAGCAGAGCTGATGGAGAAGGATGCTTTTGAGGAGCTCAAGAAGTTGGCAGCTGCCTCTTTGAATGAGAAATCCAGTCAGGTAAATTCTCATTCTAATTATGGTTTGCTGTAGAGCAGGCGAGTCTGTGAGCATGTGGGGGTGGGGGCAAATGGTTAACTTTTCCATTTCTTTCTTTTTGTGGCCAGAGTATTTACAATTTTTTTTTTTCTCTTGATGAAGATTTCAAAAGCACAAATTTGGGGTTGAATCGGTAATTACATAAGAGAATAAATGAGGTTAGAGTTTTGGTTATTAGGATTCTTGCAAGTGTTGATCACAAATTGTCAATACAGTATTGATTGTCCAGTAGTTTGATGCACAAAACAAGTACGGATTTTCCAATAGATTGATGTGAGATCTTTTAATTTGCAGAAGGTAGAAGATGCTGAAACAGTGAAAAGGCCTACTCTGGTTAATGATGCTGTTAAACACCGAGGCTTCATTGCTTATGAGCGTGAGGGTGTTCAATACAGGGATCCTAACATTCGAATGAATGACTGGAATGAAGTTATGCTGGAATCAGAACCTGGCCCACTTCTGAAGACTCAGTCAGCTCGTTGCATGGACTGTGGTACTCCTTTCTGCCATCAGGTGAGAGTTGGTGCATCTTCTTCCCCCTCCCCTCTCTCTATCTCTCTCTCTCTCTCTCTCTCCTCTCTTTTTAGTTTTAAGTTTCTTCTCTTCTATTCTCTCCTTGATTTTAATGTAATACTCTGATTAAATGCCTGAACATTTTATCTCAATAAAATGATGCAGGAGAACTCTGGTTGCCCTTTGGGAAACAAAATACCTGAATTCAATGAATTAGTATACCAAAATAGATGGCACGAAGCATTACATAGGCTCCTTGAGACAAATAACTTCCCAGAATTCACTGGCCGTGTGTGCCCTGCACCTTGTGAAGGTTCTTGTGTTCTTGGTATTATTGAGAATCCTGTATCTATCAAAAGCATTGAATGTGCCATCATTGACAAGGCCTTCGAGGAAGGGTGGATGGTGCCACGACCACCCCTCAGGAGAACTGGGTATGATTTTTTCTTTTGCTAAGCAATATAACTACAGCCCGTTAATATCTTTCAGCATAGCATCTCTTATACAATTATGATATCTTCGATGTCCCTGTTATTGTTTGGAAAATAAGTTTTTTTCTGGGCCAACATTGACTGCAATGGACATATTTATTAGTTACCCCATGGAAATGTCTCAAATTTTTCAGAATTTTTCCCCAGATGTTTGGGCTTGAAATAATGCAGCTGCTTTTGCTCACAGGAAAAGAGTTGCTATTGTTGGAAGTGGACCAGCTGGCTTGGCTGCTGCTGATCAACTGAATAGAATGGGTCACTGGGTGACTCTGTATGAGCGTGCTGATCGAATTGGAGGACTGATGATGTATGGTGTTCCCAACATGAAGGCTGACAAAGTGGATATTGTTCAACGTCGTGTTGATCTAATGGCTAAAGAAGGCATCAATTTTGTGGTCAACGCTAATGTTGGAATTGATCCTCCGTACTCTCTCGATAGGCTTCGAGAGGAGAATGATGCCATTGTTTTGGCAGTAGGAGCCACAAAGCCGAGGTAAGAGAGGAAGCAGTCTATTTTCATTTTAATGCTTGATCCATATTGTTAGGATCCGGCCCAAGGAAATAATGTGGAAAACAAGAGCAAAACATGGTCACATTGCCTTTTTTTTTTTTTTTTTTTTACTTTGCTGCAGGGACCTTCCCGTACCAGGACGTGAGTTATCAGGTGTCCATTTTGCCATGGAGTTTCTTCATGGAAATACAAAAAGTTTGCTTGACAGCAGTCTAGAGGACGGTAACTACATATCTGCAAAGGGAAAGAGAGTAGTTGTCATTGGTGGAGGTGACACTGGTACAGATTGTGTAGGAACATCTATCAGACATGGTTGTAATGGCATTGTAAATCTAGAGCTTTTACCAGAGCCACCAAGAACCAGAGCGCCTGGGAACCCCTGGCCACAGGTTTGACATTTTGTTTCTTTTTTTCCAAATGCTGCTTGTTAGAATGACGATTTTTGTCACTTTTTTTTTTAAAATGTCAGTCAGTAGTCGGGTATTGGCTTACTCATGATTTTCAGCTGAAATATTCTTGAACTTTATTTGTTTTATTGGATTTGATTGTTAGATTCCTTGAACTGTGCCTTTTGGGACTTCGAATCATGATCTTATGTAGATATTTTGTGTAACCATACAACATCTGTGTAATAACCAATGTGATAATTTTTCTGTATTTCATGTGTTTATGAAACAATTGTGATTTATGTTTGTGCCCATTTGGTTTACATGTCATATTTTAATGATTTTTAATACCTTTCTTTTTTGCAGTGGCCTCGTATATTCCGTGTAGATTATGGGCACCAGGAAGCTGCTGAAAAGTTTGGCAAGGACCCAAGGTCTTATGAGGTGTTGACAAAGCGTTTCATTGGAGATGAACATGGTAATGTGAAAGGACTTGAGGTAGTACGTGTCCGCTGGGAGAAGGATGCTAGTGGGAAGTTTCAGTTTAAGGAGGTTGAGGGCAGCGAGGAAACAATTGAGGCTGACCTTGTCCTACTAGCCATGGGGTTCCTTGGTCCCGAGTCGGTTAGTAATCTATTTTCCCAGTTTCTGAAAATCATGAGAACTTCTAAATGATATGAGTTTTGCACATCAGACATGAGATAAGTGGAGATTCATATTTACAATTCTACTTGGACTAGCGGTCACTGTTTCTCTTGCTATTTGGTTTTTTCAGAATGTGGCAGACAAGTTGGGCTTGGAGCTAGACAATAGATCAAACTTCAAGGCTGAGTACGGCCGCTTCTCTACCAGTGTGGAAGGTGTCTTTGCAGCTGGAGATTGCAGGCGTGGCCAGTCCTTGGTTGTCTGGGCAATATCAGAAGGACGTCAAGCTGCTTCCCAGGTTGACAAATATCTCATGAAAGAAGAGGATGCCGCAATTAGCATGGACACCCAAGATGACCTTGTCAAGAGACATCAAGATCTTACCAGGAGGCAACAAGACAGCAAACACACAGTCGTGACATAGGTGACCGTTGCCTTCATAGTCCTTTGAAAGAAGCAGAATTGATTCACATACTACTCTAAAAAATCCGAAATTGTCACATGGATGATGCAAGGAGGGAAACAATTCTCGGTGCTTTTGTGGCCCTCGTTGATGAATAGTGTACAGTTTTGCTTCATCTTGCAATATGTTTTGGCAAGATTTGCTGGTTTCTTTTTGGTTATACTCCCCGTCCTCTTGTTTTCTCCTTTGCCTCTCAGCACAACGTGAATAAGCTTTATCCACAAATGAACTTCAAGGGACGGTTGATTGAAATGTACTTCCATGGTTCTAATCGATGTGATCTTTTTATTTTTTAAAAGCATTTTACTGCCGGCTATATTATATGTCAGTGAGTGTTGGGCATTGAAAGAGTCGTATACAGAGATGAGAATGTTAAGGTGGATGAGTGGTCATACTAGACTAGACTAGATAAAGTTCGTAATCAGAGTATTAGAGAAAATGAATTGAAGATAAGTTGAGAGAAGGGAGATTGAGGTAGTTTGGTCACGTGAAATGTAAACATACGGAGGCTCCAGTTAGATAAGTAGAGCACATTAAGTTAGAGGATAGAAAGAAAAAGAGGGTAGACTTAAATTAACTTGGAGGAGAGTAGTACAACATGATCTAGAAGCATTACACATTTCTGAGAATTTAATTCTAATTGTTAAGAGTGGATGAAGCGAATTCATATAGTCCATCCCAAATTTTTGAGATAAAGACTTAGTTGAGTTGAAGTGAGTTATATTTTGATATCCTCCCAAGAGCAGTGCATCAGTACCTAAAATATTTTTTCCCATATGATATGCAAATGTCTTTTGGAGTGTAATTATCCAAGTTAAATGGTGAATATTTAAATCATCCTACGATAATTCCTCTGTTAGAAAAGCAGGCAATCATGCCAGAAGCTAGAAATTTGAGTTCTCATTTGAATTTAACGCTGATAGGGATTTGAAGCAGTCCTCGTCGAAGGCAAAAGACATAAAGCTCCTTACGAGATGGCTATTGGCAAATCATCAAATTCATAGCAGAGATTTTCATTTTCAACAGATATGTTCACGTCCCCATCCTCGTCATGATCTGATCAGCAAGCAAGACATTGGCCATTGGGTTATTCACAAATTTATGGTTGCATCTGCCAATTATGATGATATTGATCGAGCACTGAAGGAATATAATATGTTGCTTATCATATTGGGTTCTCCAGCATGTTACACCTGGAAGAGCACACTGGAGAAGTATATTCAGGAATTCTTTGGCATCATATTTGAGAATAATTAACGGTCTCCATCATTTCATTACAACAATTTCATAGATATGACACGAACAAAAGGTGAAAATCAACATTTCATACAGCAAAAGCATGGGCTCAGAAACCAGACAGGAATTTTTATTAGCACTGGCCATAAGCCATATCGGTTGCTGAGTCAGAAGCACCCACCCAGCTGCAAAAGAGAGGATGAAAATCAGCATTTGGCCAGGAAATATATTTGGATGAAATGATATGCTTAAACAATTGAAACTGCAGAACTCTCATATTTTAGTTTAACCTGTACAGCATGGAATGGAAAGGCAACAGATGGCATTATCCTACTTGGGCTCACATATTTTTGAAATAATTGGATTTAGATATACTTCAAATAAATTCTCAGAAGTTATTAAATCTAGTTGGGTCTTTTGCCATGGAACATGGGTCAATCTACTTGACCGCAAAGCGGATACCCCCATTCATAGACCGTGCTAGTCTATATTAGTTTGTTCACTTGCAAGCTGAAAAACAAGAAGCTACCCTTTGGATGTCAATGTGAAATCTCATGATGAACTAAAGCAATCAATTTTTGCCAAAATGAATTTTGTTATCTACATATCAAATAAAAGCTATTTGAATGAAAATTCAATAATTAACCTTACAAAACATAAAGAAGATTGAACAAAATTGAAAATCAACTCTAAACTAATCAAAAAACTTTAATGTCAGAGAATAATGGAAACAAATAATTGCTTTGTATTACAACTTTTTGATATTACAGTGATTTGATTAGTTTAGAGTTGATCTTCAATTCTGTTCATGGTATCCGAGCTCAAGCTTCTTCGTCACTTTATAACTTAATTTGGCAATTTGCCAGATGTAAGCATCACTGTCTTCAAAAATATATTAACATTTAATATGAAAAAGATCATAAATGGTTTGTAATAAAATGATTGCATCAATAAATAAAGTACAACAATAATTGCCTGGAGTACGATAATTAATATGTTGGTTAAGTGAGAAATACAGAGTTAATGCAAAATGGAACTAAAATAAGATTTAAAACCTCATTGCAATGTCCAAAGCAACTCATGTCCCATTCATTCAGATTCTCATTTTACTTGAATTCCAATTTTCTGAGAGGGTTTGGTTTTGCAGCAACAATTCTGAATCTAGAAATATGAATTCTGACTAGGGCACAAAACGATGTTACGCTTACCAGAATGGTCTCTATTTCTCTCTCAGAGACTGGTGTACGCTTAGGCTGAAGAGAAGCTTTGCCTCCTACAGCAGTGTTAGAGGGTGGTGCCGGCACATCTGACCTTGCCATTGCATGAGATTTGGAAATGGAACCTATGCATGAGAAAACAGTGATTCTTCTTGACCATGCAAAATATGAATAAATATTGCAAGGAGTTGAGAACCAGTCTCAAAATTTTTTTTCTTTCCCCTTATCATGTATAGCTGAAATTAGAAAATTGAGAAAAACTCATTTCTGTTTTATCAGTGTAACAAATTGGTTTACATGGACAGAAAATGCATTTAAAGAGCTTCTCTTGCCTATCACTTATTTCGAAGGGACAGTTCCCTAAGAGCGTGTACAAATAAAAGTGGGGATTAGGAAAAATAAAGACCTTAAACTCAAAAGAATACTAAAGCCTCAATTATCCAGGCATCACAAGGTTTGCTTGGCATTGTATTTGTTGGGAAAAACATTATCCCAAAAATATTTATTAAGTACCTCTAAATTTTAATTTTAATCCTAAAAACTCCAAAACAATAAACTACTTCTTTTAACAGCGCCTAAAATAATACTTTTCCAAAAAAAGAGTTTTAAACCAGCGTTTTAGCTTCCCATCTGGAGCCTAAGACCACCACAAGAATTCTGTGCGTGACTCAAATTTGAAGGTGATCATCATTATGAATATATTCCTACACAAGCAGTATAGCTTTCATCCTTCAAAGATAAATACAAAACAGATTCCGACAGCAGCGACAATCAGAAATACTTGCATAAATACAGCACAGAAACTTGTGATTCCCTCGAGTTAAATCATGTAATTTCTGTTGCGCTTGGGTCCCTCCTTTGTGGATAGAGTCCATTTTGTTGAATTCCACAATTATTTTGGCCCATTAGGGCTACATATATATGTTTGCTTTCTGTTGCACTAATTCACACAGCCACAAAATCTCATTTTGAGTGCCCAAACACCAGAGAAGAGAAGTGAGAAAAACAAGGGAAACAGAGCATTCTGCAGATTTTTCAAGGAGGACAGTTCACATTTCTGAGATTTATGAGCTTGTTTACCGTTGGATTAAGCTTAAATTTGGTCTGTAGCATCTTTACATCTGGTTCTTCATTGTGAACAGTGGAGATCTTGTTTGGAGCTCTGGTTGCACTGTTTTTGGTTACTTGAGCAGCTGCTGTTTTTCTTGATTCTGTGCACAGACCAGTTCCATCATTTACCGCAATTGGAAGGCCATTTGTGGTCTGATTGAGCTGAATTTTGGTGGGCACAGCGGGGACACATTGTTATTTAATCTGAATGGTGGAGATCGGTTTTCGACAACTAGAAGGTGGTCAATTTGGATGGACAGCAACTGTGTTTTTGGTGAATTCTCTCTAAAACTTTATTATCTCTTGTTAATTCATTTGAATTGTCTTAAGATTTTTGGTTGATAATTGTTTATGGTGTTTGTAATTGCCGTAAAACTTTTTTGTGATAGTGGAGTTGTTTCAATTGGACCAAGAGAGGTCCCGTGGTTTTTATCTTTCACATTGAAGGAGTTTTCCATGTAAAAAATTACCTTGTTCTTGTGTGATTGATTTATACATCTTTTGAGCAGCCTATTATGGTGATTATTTGCTGCATATATACTCAATTGTTGTTCTTCAAAGGTTCACACAAGTAGGAAGAATTTGTTAGTTTAAATTGTTGTCCATTTACTTCCTATCAAACTGGTATCACAGCTTGGTTGCTTGAGTGATTGCCTACTGTAGAATAATGGAAGTTAATACAAATAGAATGATTTCTTTGAATGGTACAAACTATCACTTGTGGAAAATAAAATGAAAGACCTTTTATTTGTGAAATCACTGCATTTGCCTATATTTGCTAGTTAAAAGCCAAATTCTAAAAGTGATGAAGAATGGGATTTTGAGCATGAGCAAGTATGGGGGTTTATTTGGCAATTTGTTGATGATAATGTTTATAACCACATTTGCAATGAAAAACATGCTAGAACCTTATGGAGTAAGCTTGAATCATTGCATGCTTCAAAGAGTGATAATAACAAATTATTTTTGCTGAACAAAATGATACAGTTGAAATTTAGAGAAGGTAGTTCTATAGCTGACCATTTGAATGAGTTCAGGGGAACTGTAGATCAGCTATTTGGTATGGGCATAAAATTTGATGATGAGATTCTTGGCCTCTGGTTGCTCAATACTTTACCTGATTCTTGGGAGACTTTTCGAGTATCACTTACAAATTCAGCTCCTAATGGTGTTGTCTCCTTCAAAGCTGCTGAGGGAGGTGTTCTAAATGAAGAAATGAGAAGAAGCTCTCAAGCTTCTTCATCACATACAGACGTTTTGGTTACTGAAAACAAGGGAAGAAGTAAAAGCAAGAGTCAAGATCAGAATAACAGAGTTAGAAGCGGGAGTAAATCAAAGTCAAGGTATAAAAACCTTGAGTGTCATCACTGTGGCAAAGCAGGGCAAATCAAAAAATATTGTTTCAAGTGGAAAAAGAAGAATAAAACTGACAAAGGCAAGCAAGAAAGGAAGGGCAATGATGATAATAATGATCCTGTCAACACTACTACTTCAGATGAATTGGTTGTTGTTTATCATGAAAACATGGTTAATGTTGCCATCAATGAAGTCAGTTGGGTATTTGACAATGGTGCTTCCTTTCATGTTACATCAAGGAAGGAATTCTTTACATCTTATACTCCAAGAGATTTTGGGGTCTTAAAGATGGGTAATGATGTAATGTCAAAGGTAGTGGGCCCTGGAACTGTTTGTTTGGAGACCAACACTAGAACAAAGTTACTGCTTAAGGATGTCAGACATGCACTAGACGTTCGATTGCATTTGATTTCTACTAGTAAACTTGATGATGACGGATATTCTGGCATGTTCAATGATGGGCAATTGAAACTCACTAAAGGTTCACTAGTTGTGGCTAGAGGAAAGAAGTCTTCAAGCTTATACTGGTTACAAGCTTCAATCTCTACCAATCTTATGAATGCAATTGAAAGCAATAGTTCTTCAGAATTATGGCATAAGAGGTTAAGTCACATTAGTGAAAAAGGGCTTGATTATCTAGCCAAAAAGAATCTGCTTTCAGGATTGAAAGGTGCAAAGATAAACAGATGTGATCATTGCTTGATTGGGAAGCAAAGAAAGGTCTCTTTCAAACATCATCCTCCTTTCAAGAAAAAGGATTTGCTTAAGCTAGTACATTCAGATGTTTGTGGCCTTTGAAGGTAAAGTTATTTAGTGGTGCACTTTCTTTTGTAACTTTTATTGATGATTGCTCAAGGAAGCTTTGGGTTCGTGTCTTGAAGTCAAAGGATCAAGTGCTTGGTGCATTTAAAGAATTTCAAGCTTCTGTTGAAAGAGAAACAAGAAAGAAGCTGAAATGTATCCGAACTGATAATGGTGGAGAATACTGTGGTCCTTTTGATGTATATTGCAGAGAACAAGGTATCAGACATCAGAAAACACCTCCTAAGACTCCTTAGTTAAATGGTTTAGCAGAAAGGATGAACATAACATTAATGGAAATAGTCAGATGTTTGCTTTCAGATGCAAAGTTGCCTAGATCTTTTTGGGGTGAGGCACTGTACACTGTTGCACATGTAATCAATTTAACTCCTACTGTTGCATTGGAGGCTGATGTTCCTGACAGGTTGAGGTATGGTAAGGATGTTTCCTATGACCATTTACTTGTTTTTGGCTGCAAATGCTTGTGCATGTCCCCAAAGATGAGAGATCCAAGTTAGATGCCAAGACAAGGCAATGCATCTTCATTTGATATGGTCTAAATGAATTTGGCTACAGGTTTTATGATCCAGTTGAAAAGAAACTTGTCAGAAGCTGTGATGTGATCTTTGTAGGGGATCAGACCATTGAAGATATTGACAAGGCAGGAAAGTCAAAGTCTGAAACTGATGGCTTGATTGATTTGGATCCAACTCCTACAACAGATATGCCTAATACAGTTGAGGTTGATGTGCAAAATGATACTCAAAATAATGAAGCTGAGGGTGAACATGAAGTTACAAATGAGGTAGATTCTCCTATACATGAAGTAGTTGATGATCAACAACAGACACCTGTTGTGCAACCTGAAGCTCCACTTAGGAGGTCTACCAGAGACCGCAGGGCTTCTACTCGGTACTCTTCCAGTGAGTATGTATTGTTGATAAATGGAGAGGAACCTGAATGCTACCAAGAAGCTATTGAGAGTGAGCAGAAGGTAGAATGGGTTACAGCCATGAAGGATGAAATGCAGTCTTTGCTCGATAATCATACTTTTGAACTGGTTAAGCTTCACAAAGACAAAAAAGCCTTGAAAAATCGGTGGGTCTATAGGGTGAAGCATGAAGAAAATTCCTCATCTCCACGATACAAAGCTAGATTGGTTGTCAAAGGCTTCAGTCAGAAAAAAGGGATTGATTGGTCAAAATGTCATCAATTCGAGTTATTTTGGGTTTAGCTGCAAGTCTTGACTTAGAAGTTGAACAAATGGATGTGAATGGTGAACTAGAGGAGGAAACTTACGTGGAACAGCCTAAAGGTTTAGTGGTAAAAGGAAAAGAGAATTATGTCTGCAAATTGAAGAAGAACTTGTATGGTTTAAAACAAGCGCCCAAGCAGTGGTATAAGAAGTTTGAGTAAGTTATGGTTCAACAAGGCTATAAGAAGACTACTTTTGATCATTGTGTCTTTGTGCAAAAATTCCCTGATAATGACTCATTTTGCTACTATATGTTGATGACATGCTCATTGTGGGTCCTAACTCTTTCAGGATTGATAGTTTGAAGAAAGAGTTGAGCAAGTCCTTTGCAATGAAAGATTTGGGACCAGCGAAGCATATTCTCGGCATGAAGATCATCCGTGACAGAAAATGGAAGAAGTTATGGCTATCTCAAGAAAAATAGATTGAGAAGTTACTACAGCGGTTCAATATGGCTAAAGCTAAAGCTATAAGTACACCTCTTGCCATATCCTTTAAATTGAGTGACAAACAATCTCCTTCTAGTGAGCAAGAGAAGGAAGACATGTAAAAAATCCCTTATGCATCTACAGTAGGGAGTTTGATGTAAGCTATGGTTTGCACTAAACCCGATATAGCTCATGCAGTTGGTACAGTTAATAGATTTCTATCTAATCCAGGAAAGGATCACTGGAATGCAGCGAAGTAGATATTGAGATATCTCCGTGGTACTTCTAGTTTAAACTGTGTTTTGGAACTGACAAACCTATTCTCACTAGTTATACAGATTTTGATTTGGCAGGTGATATTGATTCAAGGAAGTCTACTTCTAGGCATTTGATCACCTTTGCAAGGGGGCTGTGGCATGGCAATCCAAATTGTAAAAATGTATTACATTGTCTACTACATAAGCTGAATTTATTGCAGCTACTGAAACTTGCAAAGAATTGCTTTGGATAAAGAAATTTTAAATGAGCTTGGATTCACACAAAAGAGGTATGTCTTATTTTGTGATAGTCAAAGTGCTATTTATCTTGGTAAGAATCCTACTTTTCATGGTAAATCTAAACATATTGATATGAGGTATCATTGGATTCGAGATGTTTTGGAGTCCAAATTGCTTGAACTTGACAAAATACACACTAATGATAATGGTTCTGATATGTTTACAAAAGTTCTACCAAGAATAAAATTTGAGACATGCTGTTTGATTGACGGTTTGGCAAATTGCTCCGCATAGTCGGGAGGGGGAGAATTGTTGGGCTTGGGTCCCTCCTATGTGGAGAGAGTCCATTTTGTTGAATTCCACAAATATTTTGGCCCATTAGGGCTACATATATATGTTTGCTTTCTGTTGCAGTAATTCACACAGCCACAAAATCTCATTTTGAGTGTCCAAACACCAAAGAAGAGAAGTGAGAAAAATAGAGAGGAAACAGAGCATTCATCAGAATTTTTCTGCAGATTTTTCAAGAAGGACAGTTCACATTTCTGAGATTTCTGAGTATGTTTACCGTTGGATCAAGCTTAAATTTGGTCCGTAGCATCTTCACATCTGGTTCTTCATTGTGAATGGTGGAGATCTTGAATGGACCTCTGGTTCTACTGTTTTTGATTACTTGAACAGCTGCTGTTTTTATTGATTCTCTGCACAGACCAGTTTCATCATTTACAGCAATTGGAACGTCATTTGTGGTCTGATTGAGCTGAATTTTGGTGGACACAGCGGGGACATATTGTTCTTTAATTTGAACGGTGGAGATCGGTTTTTGACAACCAGAAGGTATTCAATTTGGATGGACAGCAGTTGTGTTTTTGCTGAATTCTCTCCAAAACTTTGTTATCTCTTGTTAATTCATTTGAATTGTCTTGAGGTTTTTGGTTAAGAATTGTTTATGGTGTTTGTAATTGCTGTAAAACTTTTTTGTGATAGTGGAGCTGTTTCAATTGGACCAAGAGAGGTCCCGTGGTTTTCACCCTTTACTTTGAAGGAGTTTTCAGCGTAAAAAATTGGCTTGTTCTTGTATGATTGATTTGTGCATCTTTTGAGGAGCCTATTGTTGTGATTATTTGCTGCATATACACTCAATTGTTGTTCTTCATAGGTTCACACCAGTAGGAAGAATTTATTGGTTTAAATTGTTGTCCATTTACTTCCTATCAATTTCTCGTCAGCATAGTCATGTTTCCAAATAAACTTTTCTTATCTCCTTTGGTGCCCTAACATGTCTTCCGAGGTTTTCAATCCTTTTAAGCACCAAATACATCATAAATCCATATAATTGCTCATGGGTTTTACTCATTAAATCAAAATTTTAGTGCATACAAACAGAAAGCATAAATCAATAAATAAATAAATAATAACGGGGCAATCAAATAAAAGAAAAACAGAAGAATAGAAAAGTGATACCAGAAGATGAAGATTTCGGGTGTCTTTGTGGGAATTTAATCCGTGGAATTCTCCTCATAATATGCTCTCCGGCCATTTTATCGCTTCCAAGTTCCAACTTTTCCTTCCCCGTTTCTGATTCCGCCAGAAGAAACTAGAAAGATATCAAACACTTGCATTTATTGTTGGGTTTGGAGATAACATTTTTAGCCTAACTCAAGCGGTTAAGCCCACATTTTCAGCTGTGGCCCAATTCCAGCATTTATGCTTAGCAACACATTTTTGGCAAGTCGCAGTTTCCAGCCGAAACGACATCGTGGCAAGTCATTTGACAAACGTCGCCTACTTCCGAGGCGGTCCGCTTTTTCCTATTAACTCGAGTGTTGTGTGGTCGTAATAGGGTTTTCCTCTGGTTTTTTTTTGCAGATCCAAGAGAAACCATGGCGAGAAGCAATCTTGGCCGTCTATTTTCAACATTCTTCTTAAATCCCTACAACCCCAAATTAGCAATGCCCTACACCAGATCCATGCCAGTGAGTCGTTCCGTTTGCAACTCGATAAGTCGATTCATAAGCTCATCGGGTCACCAACAGCAACAAAAATCTGAAGAAGGCCTCAAAAGGAAAGAAGAAATAGAAAACGCAATCAAACAGAATCCTGAAATCAAAAGCGGAGAGATTGAAGAAGAAGAAGAAGAAGAAGAAGAAGATGAGGATGGAGTTCATGTGAATAAAGAGACCGGCGAGATCGGCGGGCCCAGAGGACCCGAGCCAACTCGATACGGCGATTGGGAGCGAAACGGTCGCTGCTCTGATTTTTGAGTCTGTTTGAGATGAGAGTTGTTCCTTGTCTACCTTTTGTTTGATATTATGAAATGATAAATTAGGGTTTTATGATGAGAAAGAAATAATTATTTGTGGGTTTTTCATTTGATTTGCATTGAATTATGAATCACCAACATTATTATCCACCATTTTCATCTGTGTCCCTTATCATGGCTCCCAATAACGAATATGGAAAATAAATTCTTCTTCATATTATTTATGATGAGGTGTGTGATTCATGAAGTGAATCATGAGCATTTCGGATGCCAAACATCATCCTAATCCCACCATTGCGATTGTTCGAATTCATTGTTATCATTGATTACCATAGAATCTATAATTATTTTAGCCTGATTTGATCAGTCGAATTGTAAAATCTGTGAATCAAATCTTTAGTTCATCCTTAAAATTTATGTGCAAAGTAGAAATGAATTGACCCACTCAATTTTTCTGAAAAGAACATATATATATATATATATATATATATAGAGAGAGAGAGAGAGAGAGAGAGAGAGAGAGAGAGAGAGAGAGAGAGAAATTCTCCCTCTGTTATTGATTGAAGTAAAGCTATGTCTTCATGTAGATATACATCGAATTTTCACACTATCAAAGAAAATTGAATTTCGCATCAAGGGCTCATAACATGTATTTATATATTTTTTATTACTATAATAAATTTTAAATGCAAAGACATTTTTCTTGGATTTTTATTCATAGCACATTTTGATTACTAACAAAGTGACCATACAATGTTTTGCAAAAAATAAAACTCGTCTTAATTTAATATTATAGAAAAAATTTATTATTTTATAAAATTATTTTCTTTTCCATTCAATTATTATTGTATATTAAAAATTTACATGCATTATTTTTTTAGTAAATAGTTTATTATTGTGTATAATACTTTTTTTTTATTAAATTAAATAAAATAAAATTTTATGACCCCACTAGATTAATTTTCTAATTCCACCTATGCTTGTGTGACATTAAAATCGGCAAAACATGGTCACATGTTCAACTTGTTGTGGGTTGATGGTTTGAGTAGATTATCATTATTCTTATTCGCCTGATTTCATAAAAATGATATAGTTTTAGGGAATTTAAGATTATGCAATTGAATGAGGCTGATTTTCATGCAGAGAAAAAAATTGTAAATTGAATTTTCGAACTGAAACAGTCGTGGCTTGAATATTGAAACCGTAAGAGTTGGGTGTATATATACGCTAATCCTATGCAATTATTTCTAAAAAAATGAAATTAAAAAAAGAATAAAAATTATTGAAAATAAAATAGAAAAATATTGGATACATTCAAAACCTACTTAATTAATTAGTGACTCTTAGCCATTATGTCTCGATCTGTTTAATCCATTATTCTAGTTAAAAGATAAGTATTGCTTGGAATTTGGCTTGACATATATAATAAATTGGTGATTAATAAATGGAGTTATTGTCTGCCAATAGAATGAAAAGTAAAAGATATATTTCTAATAATTATGTTATATTTATTTTTTTAAATAATTATATTATAAAAAATTATTACTTATTGATATTTATATTAAATATAGTGATTTGTATTTAATAATATATGTGGTGATTTGATTTAATTTCAATCATTTTATATATTTATTAATCTTTAAATCAAACTGAGTTTGAAAACCATGATAAGATATAACAGTTATATTTTAAAATTCTCATAATTTATAAATCTAGATGGGTTAATAGCGCTTTTGCAATTAAGAATTGGACTGTAATACGTCAACTTGCTAGAAAATTAATTAAAGAAATAAAATTATGAGAGTTTATGCGGCAATAATTAAGGACAAGCAGTCCTACGCATCCTAATTTGACACCTATATCATAAATGAGCGATTGCCTATTGGTTATGGTGGGGATAGGTTGAAGCATGAGACAATATGTGTCATTTGGCTGTTTCGACTAAAGTTCTGCTTTAGTTTTGATTTTAATTTTATTTTATTAAATTTACTTATTAATTTTTTTAAAATTAAAATTAAATTTATCAAATTTAATCTAAATCAAAATTAATTTAATTTTAAATTAGATGAATTCAATTGTGATTTCAAACTTAACCAAAACCATACGTCCGATGACTTGACTTGTATGCCATGTGGTTTCAAAGTTCAGGATGAGGCGACAGCATATTCAAACGTTTCCCATACTTAGTGGAGCCCTACACAGCATATTCAAATGCTTTAAATACGGCAGCCACCTTGTCCAAAATAAATATATAAATTAGCTTCTCATATCAGTCAAATCTACCTTGTCTACCAAATGAATATCGTCAACCTCTTTTCCTCCTTCCTCTTCATCTTCTTCTTCTTCCTACAAATCGCAGATACCCAAAATTTTTGCCTCAACGCTGCTTGTGCTCGCAACGAGCCAGTCATCCGATTCCCTTTTCGGCTCCAAAATCGCCAATTCAAGTCATGTGGGTATCCAGGTTTCGACTTATCTTGTGATGCTAGCACCAACCGGACACTACTTGAGCTTCCTTTTTCAGGGAAATTCAGCGTCGAAGCGATAGACTATGTTACCCAAGAATTATGGATTAACGATTTCAACGATTGTCTCCCGGAGCGAATTCTCTCTCTTAATCTCTCCAGTTCTCCCTTCGCCGGCAATTTTTATCAAAACTTCACCTTCTTTAATTGTTCTTTGGCCGATTACACCAAGTATCGGCTGAACCCGATTGCTTGCCTGAGTGGTTCGACTTATACAGTTTTTGCGACGTCGTCTTTAAGCGTTATTAGTCTTTTGTCTCAACCATCATCATCCTGTAGGTCATTTGCAACTAAGGAGGTTCCAGTGGAGTGGCCATTTTACGGGCAGATACTGTCCTCGGACCTCAGTGATGATCTCCGTCTCACTTGGGGTGCCCCCGCGTGTGGAAAGTGCGAGTCTCGTGGTGGACGTTGCGGTCCCAAGAGTAATTCTACGCCTGAAATTGTTTGCTCTAATCCTACTACACACGGTAACTTGCTTACACACCCTCTCCTAATTTCAGGATTCAAGATTAGAGTTGTTTTGTTTGACGAGTTTTTTCGATAATGATTGACAAAACATGATGAGTTCTATTATAAATATAATTTCATAAATTTTAATTGATTGAATATATAAAATAATTTATATCTAAATTTCAAATTAATGAACTAATAAGTTAACATAAAAGGGTATATATATCACAGTTTTTAGTGGAGTTTTTGGGTAGATTTCCTTCCATTCTTAGGGAATAATTATGTTGGATACCTTGATTAGGTCTGCCCTGTACTCTTGTTGTTATACCTTATAAAGTATATAGTCAGGGTGATGGTGGCATAGTGTAATATATTAATTTTTAATTACAAATTGACATCAAATACAGAAAGAGGAAATATAGAAAAGGTTATAGCCAAGAGAATGACATTTAGTTAAATACATATATTGAATATTTATATTTAAAAAAATTGATCAAATTTTGAAATTTTTATATAATAATTCATTTATTTATTATCATTATATCACCGTCATTGTCATCATCATTATTGTGATGTTTTCTAAGCTCATATATGCTATATTCTTATCTGCTAACTTAGGAAATTTCTAATAAAAAAATCATAAACAGTAAAGAAGCTTTATGAATGATGGGGTGGCCTATCTTTATTGACTTTATTCATGTTGGTGTGGCTTATTTTTCTCTTTTTTTTTTTTTTTTTTGAGCAAAATGTTATGATTTACTTTAATAATAGTGTTAGCTAGTGATGTGAAGGAAACCCTCGAGATAAGAGTTGACTAAAGGAATCATTTATTATTTGTATGTCTTCAAATATTGGGCCAATGACAAATTAATTTTGACTATTTCCTCACATAGAGTGCGCCCGATCGACCCTTTCCAAATTGTAATCATAGCTTCTTGTTGGGTTGACTTTGACATTCCTACAACTTTAGATGTGAACACAAAGGATGGGAGGTGTAACATTGCAGCTCCACTCCCTTGGTCAGTTGGTCTAGACCAATAACCCGCCAACCCTAATGTGGATTTGGAGCAAGATGGTGCTTGAACACTATATAGCTCTGCCTGTAGTGATTAGTGAACGTTGAACCACTGTAGTCCTTAGCAAAGGAGAGTACTAGTCTCATTGACATTTCAGTAGTTTGAGATTTTCTTTGGTATAAAGACGACACCGTGTATTATTTTCTTAGTTGTTGAAATTAGAGTACAAAGGAGAATAAATTAATCTCGTGATGAATCCAATAAATTATTAATATCTTATTTGAATTGAGGGAAATGGAGAGAAGAGGAAAGAAAAGAAATTTGATTTCTCTTCGTTCCCTTATTTGGATATTAAGTAAAAAAAAAAAAAAAGATGAGAAATAAGAAGAAATGAGGAGAAATGAAAATATCTCCTCTCCTTTGTAGTCAACTCACACCAATTCTCATTCTCTCCAAATTGATGGGAAATGAAGAGAAATGGAAAGAAATTTATAATAATATATTAAAATGTCATTTTACAACATAATAGACATAAGAAAAAAATAATGTAATAGTTATTTGCTCTCTCTACTTTTAAGGGACCAAATGTATTTATCTCTAATTCTAATAATCTATTAAAATAATAGAAACTAAATTAAATTTATTTTCTCTTTATTTTTCTTGTTTAATTTCTCTCCAATTTCTTTGCACAATTAAGACTTTTTTCCTCTTTTCTTGATGAAATAATGCTGCAATGTGTTGATATTTTGGACCGGATTATCAAATCAAATGTATCAATTAACAATCCGTCAGAAACTAAAAGTGTATATATGTATATATGATCAGGAATTCCAAGAAGCGCACGTTACATCATGGTGATAGGCGCTGGAGTACCAATAGCGTTGTGTGTGCTGGGTATATTATGTTTCCTCTGCAGCAGGCTCAGGCACTGCGCTAGGAGAAGGAGCCACCCTCTTCCAGAATTTGCTTTCATAGTTAATCCACAACCCACAGTCAGTGCAGGCCTGGATGGACCCACCATAGAATCCTATCCCAAAATAGTCCTTGGAGAGAGCCGACGCTTGCCCAAGCCTGAGGACAACATTTGCTCAATATGCTTGTCAGAGTACAAACCTAAGGAGACGCTTAAGACTATTCCTGAATGCCAGCATTGCTTCCATGTTGATTGCATTGATGAATGGCTTCGATTGAATGCTACCTGTCCCATTTGCCGGAACTCGCCTCAGCGGTTGCCGCCACCTCTTCCTTCTTGATGAATTCATTGCGTTGCAAACTTTTTTTTCTCTTTTTTTTTTCACTGAAACATTTGTACATATAAAATTTTTATAAGTTGTAGGTTAGTATTTTTTTTTTTTTTCCTTCAAATGTGAGGCACCAAATTGTCGCTATTTTTCCAAGATTCTTAATGTTTTTTAAAAATGAATTATGTCAAGTTTACAAATTTAGATATTATACATATTCATAATTACATAATTCAGTGAATTATTATTTATTTTAAAAATTTAAACTTTTTTAAATAAAGTAATATTAATAAGTTTTGATTTAGTAGTGCTGGAGTGGCATTCGAAATATTCTAATAAGAGTCAATTATATATTAAAAAAAAAAAAAAAGTTGGAGCTCCGTCAGTCAAAGCTCTATATTAAGTTTAAGATGGTCTGTGATAAAGAATCTACGTATCCAGTTGCCTCACCTTCTGCACCTTTATCCCCATCTTTTTGGAATTAAATTTGGTCCCTTCAAGTGCCTGGAAAGATTCGAAATTTCATATGAAGATGCTGTCGCAATTCTCTTGCTACTAAAGAAAACTTATTCAAACGGAAGTGTTCAGACTTCCCTAAATGTCTTTTGTGTGATTGCCCTATTGAGACACAGAAGCATATGCTGTTTTCATGCCCCCATGCAAGAGCATTGTGGTTTGGATCTCTATTCGGATTTTCCCCGACAGATGATGTTGGTTCTCCTATTAATTGGTGGCAATTTCTTTTGGCTAATTTCGGAATTTCAGATCAATTTCATATCAGATTTGCTAGCTTTTTGTGTTGGCATATTTGGAAATGTAGGAATGCTGCAATGTTTCAAGCGGTGGACGCAAATCCTCTTTTAATTATTAGGACAGCTCATAATGATTTTGATGACGTGAAGTGTCTGTCATCTCCACAACGCCATTCTCTGCCTCAATTCAGAATCACTCTAGGGAAAATCTAGCCAATTGGATCTTTCCTTCTCTCAAAGAACTGTTATTCATTTGACTCATCATCAGCAGCAGTAGGAGCCTACGGGATTCTAGTCCGAGACTTCATGGGAAAGCTTCTGGATGGGTTTGAAGCTTTTTTTGTTAGTCATTCCCCCCCTTGCATCAGAAGGAGTCGCTGTTGTGTTTGCTATGTCCAGAGGTTTCAGCCCTTGTGTTATAGAGACCGACTCTCTTCAGTTGTATCAGTTGCTTGTTTCTCCTGTAGCTCCCATCCCTTGGGAACTAGATGTTGTCATTCATGATCTTAAGATATGTCTTCGGCACTTTCCTTTTATCAATACTAGTCATGTATCCCGATCTGCTAACAAATATGCAGATTGGGTTGCTAAAAGGGTTAGATTGAGAACTTTGTTCCTGGGATAGTTTAGCATTGCTGGGCTTGGAATTGAGCAACTATTTACACATTCAGGCCCATCTCTATTTTTTGGTGACCTCCAAGAAGTCAAGCTTGGGCACTATATGTAGGAATTTTTCCCCCTCTGGGCTGGTCCATGTTTTTTTTCTATTTTATATTTAGATCCAGTTATTCGTATTAAAATTTATTATAAAAATTATTTTTTAAATTACTTCTTTTTTATAACTTGAAAAAATAATAATTATTAGAATATTAATAATATTTCTTAAACTATAAAAATTATATTTATAAAAAAAATTACTAGAGTAGTTTTGAAAAATATTTTTTCATAATGTAAAAATTAAAGAGTCTAATAATAATTAATGGCTACATATAGGGATGAAAACTCTTCTCAAACTCTTTTGAGGTGGAACGAGGGAGCAATTCCAGTTCTTAATCCACCCTAATAGGCAAGAATTTAAAAAATTCTTAAATTTTGTATTTTTAAAAATAGAAAATTAACTAAGATATTTTTCTGATGGATAATTTTAAAGAAATATTAAAATAATAGAAATTAGTAATTAATGGGAAGGATAATTGTGAGGATTTAAATCTTGACTTGAAAAAAAAAAAGGAAAAAAAGAAGGAAATATCAAGCATGTGATTAAGAATTTCTCTATAAATAAGGGGCAGTATTAAGTTTCATAGCAATTTCCTCATTATGAAAAGAGAGAGAAAAAAAAAACATTTTACAGCAATTAATATAATAAGAAAAAGAAGACGGGATAGGTCTCACAAAAAGGAGTAATTTTAGTCAACATATTATATATTACATGAAATGATAATATAATTAAAGAATGATAATTAAGTTAAAAAAGTAATTATTATTTAAAATAAATTAATTTTAATATATTTATATAACCGTATTTTATAAAATTTATTATTGCTTGTGTGATATTTTATTACTGATTTATCATTTCACTAATTAGTCGGTTGGGATACAACTTCTCCACCAAGAAAAGTGAAGGCACTAGGCAGAAAAATCTAAAGTATTGTGGGGGCCATTCATCCCCAGGTCGCTGATTGAAGTCGACGGTCAACGTTGATAAGAGTTCCGAAGGAGCCAAGAAACTGCGAAGTCTGCTGCTTCGGTGACCATCTCTTCCTCTTCAAATTCACGCATCTTATCTATTGTCTTGTTGAAAAATTCTTATTGATATCGAAATCAAAATGTATAAACACCAAATTAATAATATATATATATTATATAAAATTTATTATAATTTTAAATAAAATAATAATTATTAATTAATTGAATATATATATTCGAAAAGTGTAAATAAGAATTAAAATTAGAGAAAAATTAAATATTTATATTTACGGGTCGCTGTTTTTTATTGCTTTCATTGTATGCAATAATTTTCCCCAAAGATAAGATTCCATTTCCCTTCAATTTCAACCAACCAATTGAAGCTTTGTGGAAGATACAAGTCTGATAATTTGGAAGGGGAAGGATAAGCCTCAACACTTGCTTTAATTATCAATGATTTTCTGGTTGATATATATATATTTATGATAATTAGCTAAACAATTTTAAAGATAATTTTAATACTATAAAGATAAAACCCATTAATTGATTAATAATTGCTACTTTTTAATATTCAATGTGAGTCCAACCATCACATGCAAACAAAGTGTAAACGAAAATTTCTCATCAAAACACAAACTCGTACTTTATAGCATTAATGGCATTTGAGTTATAACTTAGAAGCAAGTAACTGGGTGGAGGATATGGCACTCTCGAATAGTTCAACATCAAACTATTAATATGCAACTGAGAGAGAAGAATTTCCTCTCTAGTTGGATTAATGCAATTACACAAATTGGCTGGCACAACATGATATACTGCAGACAAGTTGCACGCTAGCTCATTCTAATTCAGAGATGACCCCTAATTCCTGGTGCGGGAGTCTTCCAGGCATTGCATTTGTTCTCTTGGTACTTGTAGAGGCGAAAGGGTTGGGAGGAATGCTTAAAATTTCTCCTTCTTCCAACATGTGAACGACGACTTTCATGGAAGGACGCTGGATTGGATGCCACTGAATGCACCAGAGCCCAACAATTGCAAGTTTCTTTGCAATGTTTGCATCTTCCTCTTCTTCAATATAGATTCTCAGGTCTTCTCCTCGCTCTAAGAGATTATAGATCCATTCTGGAAAATAGATCTGGCATGCATTCTCTGCTGTAACTTCTACATTCTTCCTTCCTCCAACCATTTCAAGCACTAATACTCCAAAGCTATAAACGTCTGACTTATGAGATACATTCCCAAAGTTCCTAGAGAACACTTCAGGTGCAATGTAGCCCTTTGTGCCCCTAGCTGCTGTCATTGAAACTGCACTTTGATCCTTGGAACACAACTTAGCCATACCAAAATCTGAGATTTTCGGATTCAGGTTATCATCAAGCAGGATGTTATGTGGTTTGATATCAAAATGTAGGATTCGTTGATCACACCCCTGGTGAAGATACTCCATCCCTTTTGCTATGCCAAGAGCAATATCTTCCAGCTTCTTCCAGCCAAGAAAACTATTTTTGTTGTCCGCAGAAGAGATGAACTTTTGAAGTGAATTTTTTGGTAAATACTCATAAACTAGAGCTCTTCGAAATCCATCAGCACAAAAACCAACCAAGCGAACTACATTAACATGGTGGATTCTACCCATTGTACCTACTTCATTCATAAACTCTTCCCCATTTCCTATGGAATTATTGAGCACCTTAACAGCCACTAGAATTTCATTGGATAACTTTCCTTTGTATACAGTTCCATAAGCTCCTTGACCCAGCAGGTCCTTGAACTGATTGGTAATTCTCTTAATATCAGCGTAAGTATACCTTGTGGGCTTGAGAGCTTTGTAATCCTCTAAAAATTTTTTTATTCTTTTTTGATTTTCCTTTTCGGCTTCATCTGATCTATGAACATAGTAGAGTGCAATAACTAGTCCGAGCAAAAATGAGCTCAGGGGCAGGACTATACCTGCAAGATAAACAATCATTGTTAATATGAAGATATGTTCAATAACAGAGAAATTAACATGAATAAATTTTACCTATGATCTTCTTTCTCATTGATGCACCTGTAAAGACAATAACATTAAAAACCAATAGTCAGTATATCTACATGGGGTTTCTGGAAGAAACGATGCTGGTTGTATGGAAAGTTGGAAAATTGTAAATCAACAAATAGCCCCTTTTTTTCTGAAAAAAATAAGAAAAATAAGAATCACAAAATATAATATACACCTCTATGTTGTTTGGAGATATCTGAGCACTCAATTTCAGGTTCAGAACTAATCTGCTTCAACTTGCATAACTTTCCTTCTGCTTCGCACTTTCTACAATTTGGTGTGGACCAGCTGAAACTAAGATTTCCGTTTGGAAGGAGCATGTGATAGGGGACTGAAGAAACGTTATACAGCTTGCTGCAAGATAACAGGGACGGCGAGTTTCTGATTGAACGATGAGAATTGAGAGCAATAACATGATTGTCAGAATCATTATCTACGCAGGACATATCGTATTCTGACCACATCCGAGATTCTGTTCTCGAACAACTGAATACTGTAAAGTCTTCTAGTTCTAGATACCTGTATCCTAACTGGAATCGAGAAGCTGATAAATTAAGGTGTGGAAGATGTTTTGGAAGGCAACCATTTGGGTCATATGCAAGAAGCATTTGTGATTTGTAATCAATTATCGAGACGAAGAGCTTCACTGAAGCTGGCAGCTCGAGCACCGTCTCGTTTGTGCTGGTGCAAGATAGATCAAAACCGGGATAGCCACAATCAGGGTGGCTATTTTTTAGACGGAATGGAAACCGGATTGGTGGTCCATGACCATTGCAGTTTGCAGGGCACCCTGTGCCTGCTCCAGGGGCTGCAAACATTACCAAGAACAAAATACAGTAGGAAGAGACCACCATATCCTTTGACCCAGTAGCCATGTCCTTGAGCGCTTTTCCTTGCTCTGTCTTTTTAATTTGGCCCCTTTTCCAACAATAATAATGGAATGAGATTCTAATGTATTTTTGTAGAATGCAAAAAGCCGTGGATTGGAGCTGTAATATAATAGCAACCAGCATTTTTTTTATTTAGACTTAATTTATATGAATAAAAAGTAAAATATATATTATAATTCACTTATTAAATATATAAATCTCATATTTTTTATTTGATCTAAATAAAAATTTTCCGAACAACTAACCTACATGGTAACCCTTTAGTACTGCTAAGTCAATATGAAAAAAAAGGAATATTAAAGAGACATTGAAATGGAATTCAATTCGCGTAATTTTATTCTACTAAAATCTTATATATAAATATATGAATAATTAATTCTTATTTGACAAAAAATAAATTAATTCTAAAATCAAAGGGATAGTAATCCTATACGTAATCAAATCTCCCAACACGCGCCTTGACAGATTCAGATTAATATATTTCTACATTATTTACTACCACAGGTAATTAATCAAGTTGTAACTTGACTGTTAATTTGTCTTTCTAAAAGAAATTATTTTCCAACTCTAAAGTCAATGATCAATACTTTGCAGAGTAAGTCTTGCAGATCTAACCAATCAACAAATGACGTATTAATTAAATTTATGATAGCTCTAAATAAATGTATCTTTTTGATTTTATATCATATTAGTTGACTGCGCTGGTGTCCCTTCCTTTCTCGTGAAAAAAGGAAATTGCTGGGATGTTACACTAACCAGTACACTGCCAAAACACTTGGAGGGGAGAAAAAAAAAAACAGTAACCACCGTACCTGTTTTGGAGAAGAGCCTCTCTTTCTCTCCCGGTCGCCATGTTCAGGGTCTTCTCTGCAAGTTATCCAATCTCTTTTTTTCTCTTTCTTGTTAGTGTAACTTGTTGTGCTAAGAAAATCCATCGCTGTGATAAACCCCCTTCTTGCGGCAATTTACAAAATATTTCCTATCCCTTTGGAATAGAAGGGGACCCAAATAATTGCGGCGACCCTAACTATCTTCTGACCTGTGAGAACAATAACACAGTATTAAAGTTCTCTTCGGGAATATACTACTACGTGCATGTTAGAATTTGCTATTTTGTTTTAGTCAATAAATCCCTATTGCTAAGGGATTTTCAAGTTGTTTTGATTTGCTGAATTATTCTACAGATTTTTAGCTTTTGCTGTTTTTGTAAGGCTATATAAAGCCATCTACTGCAATTCAATATATTATCTTTTTCTCTCATCTGTCTTCTATATTTCTTTTCTTTGTTTTTTAACATTTGGTATCAGAGCCTCCTTGAGAGGTTAGAAGTAGCAATCTTCTGAGATCTTATTTTCAACATGACGGAATCGTCTTCTTTTGTCCAACCAGCCATTCCAAAATTTGATGGGCATTATGATCACTGGTCAATGCTTATGGAGAATTTTCTGCGTTCAAAGGAGTACTGGAGTTTGGTGGAGAATGGAGTCCCTGCAGCAGCAGAAGGAGAGACTCTGACAGATGTACAAAAGAAGTCCATTGACGATCAAAAGTTGAAAGATTTGAAGGCAAAGAATTTTCTGTTTCAAGCACTTGATCGCCTTACATTACGAAACAATTACAAAAAGGATACAGCAAAGGACATATGGGACTCAATGAAGCAGAAATATCAAGGTACAACTCGGGTTAAGCGAGCACAGTTGCAAGCTCTTCGCAAAGAGTTTGAAGTTCTCCAAATGAAAAATGGAGAAACAGTAAATGAATACATTGCCCGAGCTCTTTCCATTGCTAATAAAATGAAAGCAAATGGCGAAGACAAGGGAGATGTTGCTGTGGTTGAGAAAATTTTAAGGTCCATGACTCCTAAATTCAATTATGTTGTTTGTTCCATTGAAGAGTCTAATGATACAAGCAAACTAACCATTGATGAGCTGCAAAGTAGCTTGCTTGTACATGAACAGCGTATGAGCACGCAAATTGATGAGGAACATGCCTTAAAAATTTCTCATGGAGATCAATATGGAGGACGAGGTCGCAGTAGTGGACGAGGTGGTCGCGGAAGAGGACGAGGCCGGCAAAATTTTGACAAATCAACAGTAGAATGCTTCCGGTGCCACAAACTTGGACATTTTCAATGGGAATGTTTGCAGAAGGAAGTGAATTTTGCCGAGGGACAAGAAGAATTGTTGTTGATGGCATATACAACTACAGGTATTGCCAACAATGAAGACACATGGTTTCTTGACTCCGGGTGCAGTAATCACATGTGTGGAAAGAAAGAATATTTCTTTGATTTTGATGCAAATTTCAGAGATTCTGTGAAACTTGGCAACAATTCCAGCTTGCTTGTCAAAGGCAAGGGCAACTGATGCACATATTTTGCATAGTCATTTAGGTCTAATTTCACAATCATTTTATTTGGTTATTAGTCATTTTTAGCTAATTTCATTAGTTATTTAGTTAGTTTTCCATAATTGTCAACTTTGGATTAATTTGTAATTTTTGCTTTGTTTTGTAGGAAAAATGGTGTTTTTGAAGGACTAAAGAGAATTTTGCCATTGAGGAGTGTCTTCTCTGAAAAAGATGCCAAAAGCAAGTTTTCAAGCTAAAATATGCATAGACCAAGCATGCATAACTTATCGCATAAGCTATGCGATTCTGCATAAGGAGGAAGAACAACTGTTCCGAACCAAATTAAATGTGCATAAGGAGTGCATAGCTTATGCACATTCTCACCTCCCTTATGCAGATTCACGAAATTGTGCATAACCTATGCACTAAGTCATGCGACCGCATAAGTGACCCAGAACCAGCAAAAATCGCATAAGGGATCGCATAACTTATGCGATCCACTTATCTGATCCCATAAAGAGTTCATTAATGAGTCAAGTAAGATTCCCTTAATATATTCCTCCTAGAACATACTATTTTAGGGCTCCATGTCAGAAAAATGCTATATATAGTCCCATTTTCTCATTTTAAAGGAGGAGAGGAGCAAAGGGGGCAAGGAGCAAAGAAAGAAAGGAGGAGGCTAAGCAGAATTTGAGGAGTCATTTTCACCTTCCACACCATTTTTAACCAAGATTTGCAGATTTCTTCCTTGCTTTACATTTTTCCATATTTCTAGTGTTTAATTTCTTACTTCTTAGCTTAGATTAAAGCTTTATTTCCATTTAAACTCATCATAGCTTGTAAGCATTATGGATAGTGAGTATTTTACTTTTGATTCTGGAGTAAGGGACGTAATATTTGAGATATTTTGTGGATTTTGATTGGGTAATCCATATTTGTGGTCTTAATGAGTTTTATTCATTTCTTGTATGCTTAATGACATGCTTAATGTAGGATCCCATTGAGTAATGTTCTTAATCCATGGTTGAAGCACCGAAAGGAGAAGACCTTGTGATAGATAATCAGGAAATTGGACTTAATTAACTTAGACCTAGAAATAGGCTAAGGATTAAGAGGATTAACAGATTAATTAAAGAACTTAATGGGTCTTAATTAATTCTAAGTCCACGAAAGTAGGATTAGTTTGATTAAGGCACTCTTTGTCTCACTCGAAAGGGAATTCAAAGGATTTAAGGATTAATCTCCTTAAAACTCATAAGTTTCATAAGATTGGACAACCAATTTAAAATCCCAAAATAGCTCGAATATGAAATCCCGAACTCCGGAATCGCCTTTTTACCATTGTTAATTTCTAATCGAATTTAATCATTTGCCATTTTAAATATTGCCATATTTGAACTTGCTTATTTCAATTTGATGCAATTTTAGTTTAATTAATACATTGTTGAATAGAATATTAAATTTGCACATTTAGATTTCGTACTCCATTACCCATTAATTCATTATTTTAATTTCATAAATACTTCAATTTAGTCAACTTTTATATCAAAAATTCAATCATTAACACAACTTCTCGTGGGATCGATATTTTTCTATACTACTTGTACGACCCGTGCACTTGCGGTTGGGACGCATCAAGTTTTTGGCGCCGTTGCCGGGGAGTTGTTTGCTTAAGATTGAATTCTTGATTATTTTAGTTGTTTATAGTTTTATTTTTTTGTTATCTTTTCATTTTGTGTTTGTTTGTTCTTTTTCAGGTACTTTTAATCTTTTATGAGAAGAGCTAGAAGCTCAAGTGACACATCCTTATTGTTCAATCCTGAAATAGAGAAATTTTGTAAGGCCAACAAGAAAGAAACCAGAAAAAGGAAGGAAGCTTTGAGAGAAACCGAAATTGAAGCAGACATGGCTGATGAAAGAATTAGAATTGGTGTTGGTAATGCTGGAAATGGTCAAAATAATGAAAATGCAGCCCATGGTGAAGAAGTTGTTAATGCTAACGTGCCTAGGGGAAGTATGATGGATCATGCTTTTCCTCGTTTTGATGACTTGAGAGAGAGCATAGCAAGACCAAGGATTGATGCAAATAGTTACAAGATGGATTTTGGAGTCCTTCAAATGATTCAGAATTCTCAATTTGGGGGTCATCCTTCTGAAAATCCACACACACACCTGAAGAAGTTTGCTATGATTTGCGACATGCAAAAACAACCTGGAGTGTCTGATGATGCAGCAAGATTGAAGCTATTCCCATTCTCTTTGAAAGATAGAGCATTGGATTGGCTTGATTCTTTACCTCACAACTCCATTACAAATTGGGAGCAACTAACTGATGCATTTCTTGCACAATATTTTCCACCTGGAAAAACTCAAGAGCTGAGGAATAAAATGAGAGATTTCAGAGCAAGAGAAGATGAAACTCTCTATTATTCATGTATTAGATTGAAGTAATTAGAGAGTTTATGCCCACATCATGCCATTCCAAAATGGATGATAAATCAGAATTTCTACACAAATGTCACTCCCAATCGGAGGAATTATTGATGCTCAAACAGGAGGAGAATTTATTATAAAGCATGAAGATGAAGCTTATGAGTTATTAGAGAAAATTGCAAAGAATACTCATCTTTGGAGTAGTCCAAGAGGACCAGCTCCAACTCAGAAAAGGCAAGCTGCTGGAATGTATGATCTTGATCCATTCAACATGATTAATGCAAAGTTTGATGCACTTACAAATGTCCTTGCTAAGAAGATGGAAGATTTGAGTATGTTGGTTAGTTCAACATCATCAGCTGGAAGTTCACAACAAGTGGCTTATGCAGAGGAAACTACCAGCTATGGAGTAGATTATGGAGAACAAGCAGCATATGTTGGTAATTATGGAAACAAGCAAATGGGAATCCTTATTCTCAAACTTACAATCCAAATTGGAGGAATCATCCCAACTTTTCATGGGGCAATCAGCAAAATCAAGTTCAAAATCAGAATTTTCAACCACAATGAGTCAAGTACCATATCAACAAAATAGGCAACCATTGCCCAATTTTTGTGAGAAAAATATGAACCCTCCACCAAAACAAAGAAGAACGAAATTCCACCACTGAAGCTTTATTGCAATGATTCTTGCCAACCAAAATAAGCATGATGAGGAGATGAGAGAGGTGAAAGCAAGGCTGGAACAAATGCAAACACACAACAGAATCTTTGGAAAACCAGTTGCACAACAAGCATCTTCCTCAAGTGCCAAATCTTTTGGAAAGCTTCCAAGTCAACCAGAAAATCCAAGAGAGCATTGTCAAGCTATTACTTTAAGAAGTGGTAAAGTTATAAATGATGAGAAGAGTGAAAGCAGTGAGAAGAGAGAAAATGAAAAAGGAACAGATGAGAGTGAAAAACAAGAAAGTGCAGAAAAATGTAAGGAGAAATTTGAAGAAAAAGAAGAGAAATATATACCTCCTGAGCCCTACAAGCCACAACTTCCCTTTCCACAAAGATTTCACAAAGCCAAGCTTGATAGGCAATTTGGGAAGTTCTTAGAGGTTTTGAAGAAACTTTACATAAATGTGCCTTTTGTTGATGCTCTTTCACAAATGCCCTCTTATGCAAAATTCTTGAAAGAAATTCTCTCAAACAAGAGAAAACTTGAAGATGATGAAACTGTAGCTTTGATAGAAGAATGTAGTGCTATACTCAAAAGGAAACATCATCCAATGCTTAAGGATCCAGGGAGTTATTCAATTCCATGACAAATTGGAGAGTCTTGTTCTACAAAAGCTCTATGTGATTTAGGGGCCGATGTTAGCCTTATGCCCCTTTCTATCTATGAGAAGCTCAACATGGGAGATCTAAAGCCAACCCACATTTCTCTTCAGTTAGCTGACAGAACAATCAAGTATCCTGAAGGGATTTTGGAGAATGTGCCCCTGAAGGTTGGAAAGTTCTATATACCTGTTGACTTTGTCATCTTGGACATGGAGGAAGATTCCAATATTCCAATTATATTGGGGAGACCCTTTCTAGCTACAGCAGGAGCATTGATTGATGTGAAAGGAGAAAAGCTTACTCTTAGGGTTGGTGAAGAGCAATTAATTTTCAATATTAATAACTCTATGAAGAAGCATCATTCTGAAGCTGATACTTGCTTGAGAGTTGATATTATTTATAAGATTTTTGAAGAACACTTCAGGAAGAAATATCCAGAAGATCCACTTGAAAATTGTTTGGTTCATGGAGGAGGCATAGACTATGACAACCCTCATGAAGCTGCATATACTCAACACTTAGAGGGAAGTCCACCATTCATTTCTGCTCCAGTTTTTCAACTCATACAAAAGGAAAAAGCAGAATTTAAGCAATCATCATTCAAGGAAGAAGATGCACCTAAGGTAGAACTTAAGCAACTTCCTTCTCAGCTCAGGTATGAATTTCTTGGCACTAATAACACTTATCCAGTAATTGTAAATGCAAACTTGAGTACTTTAGAAGTTGATAAGTTGTTAAGAGTGTTGAGACAATTTAGGAAAGTTTTGGGATACACCATAGATGACATTAAGGGAATAAGCCCACACTTTTGCATGCATAGAATCAGTTTGGAAGAAAATTGTAAACCATCTATTGAACATCAAAGGAGGTTAAACCCAAATATGAAAGAAGTTGTTAAAAAGGAAATTTTGAAGTTGCTTGATGCAGGGATCATATATCCCATCTCAGACAGTACTTGGGTGAGCCCAGTACATGTTGTCCCAAAAAGGTGGAATGACGGTGGTCAAAAATGAAAATAATGAATTAATTCCCACCAGAACAGTGACTAGTTGGCGAATGTGCATAGATTACAGAAAATTAAATGTTGCCACTAGAAAAGATCATTTTCCACTTCCCTTCATTGATCAAATGTTGGAAAGACTAGCTAGGCATTCTTACTTTTGCTATTTAGATGGATATTCAGGTTTTTTTCAAATCCCTATCCATCCAAATGATCAAGAGAAAACCACTTTTACTTGTCCATATGGAACCTTTGCTTATAGAAGGATGCCATTTGGGTTGTGTAATGCACCGACCACTTTTGAGGTGCATGATGGCAATCTTCTCGATTTCATTGAAGACATAATGGAGGTTTTTATGGGACGATTTTTACGTTTATGGATCTTCATTTGATATATGCTTGGCTAACCTTTCTAAAATTTTGCAGCGATGTGCAGATACTGACCTTGTGTTAAACTGGGAAAAGTGTCATTTCATGGTTCAGGAAGGGATAGTGCTTGGACATTTGGTGTCTAACAGAGGAATAGAGGTTGATAAAGCCAAAGTTGAAGTGATAGAGAAGATGGCTCCTCCTACCAATGTCAAGGGAATTCAAGTTTCCTAGGACATGCCGGGTTCTCTGACAGACGCTTTATTAAGGATTTTTCTAAAATAGCTAAACCTTTGTCTAATTTGTTAAGTAATGACACACCATTTGAATTTGACCAAGAGTGTTTGGATGCCTTTTGCGAGTTGAAGCAAGCTCATCATCAAGCACCAATCATGCAACCACACGATTAGAGCCTACCTTTTGAAATTATGTGTGATGCTAGCAACTATGCAATTGGGTGTTCTTGGTCAAAGAAAGGACAAAAGGCTTATGCTATTTATTATGCTAGTAGAACACTGGATGAGGCTCAAACAAATTATACAACAACTGAAAAGGAATTTTTGGCAATTGTCTTTGCATTGGAAAAGTTCAGACCTTACATTATTGACTCAAAGGTAGTTATATTTTCAGATCATGCAGCCATCAGGTATTTGCTCAGTAAAGGAGGCCAAACCGAGGCTCATTAGGTGGATCTGATGCTACAAGAGTTTGATTTGGAGATTAGAGATAAGAAGGAGGCTGAAAATGTAGTTCTTGATAATCTTAGTAGGTTGAAATTGGATGGTGAAGAATTGGATGAAATCCCTATTGATGAGTTTTCTTGGATGACCAACTTTTCTCTCTTGTTGCTAAACTACCTTGGTATGCACTTTGTGAATTATCTATCTTGTGGAGTTTTACCTCTAGGTATGACATGGCAACAAAAGAAAAGTTCTTGCATGAGGTGAAGTTTTATAGATGGGATGACCCTTTACTCTTTAGGAGGTGTTGTGATGGTCTAATTAGAAGATGTATTCTGAAGAGGAAATCCAGTATTTTGCATCATTGCCATGCTTCGATTATGGAGGACATTTTGGCATCTCTAAGACAGCTAGTAAAATTTTGCAAGCTGGTTTCTTTTGGCCAAATCTTTTTAAGGATGTGAGGAAATTTGTGTTGGATTGTGATAAATGTCAAAGGAGTGGAAATTTGTCAAAAAGAGATCAAATGCCCCTAAATAATATTCTTGAAGTGGAATTATTTGATGTTTGGGGAATAGATTTTATGGGGCCATTCCCTCCTTCATATGGTAATAGATACATCTTAGTTGGGGTTGACTATGTGTCAAAGTGGGTGGAAGCTATTGCAACTCCAACTAATGATGCTAGAGTGGTAGTAAAATTTTTGAAGAAATTTGTCTTGAGCGATTTGGAGCTCCTAGGGCTATAATTAGTGATGGGGGTTCCCATTTTTGTAATAAGCAATTTGAGAGCTTAATGAGGAAGTATGGTGTAGTGCACAAGATAGCTACTCCATACCATCCTCAAACTTCAGGACAAGTTGAAATTTCTAACAGAGAGCTCAAGCATATTTTGGAGAAAAGCAGTGAACAACTCTAGGAAAGATTGGTCTATCAAACTAGATGATGCTTTATGGGCATATAGGATCGCCTACAAAACCCCTATAGGAACTACTCCCTTTAGGTTGGTGTATGGTAAGTCTTGTCATTTACGTGGAGCTAGAACATAGAGCATATTGGGCCATTCAAACCTTGAATTTTGATCTTAAGCAAGCTGGTGAGAAAAGGTTGTTACAACTTAATGAGCTTGAGGAATTGAGGATGGATGCTTATGAAAGTGCCCGTATTTATAAAGAAAGAACTAAAGTTTGGCATGATAAGCATCTGAGGAAAAAGGAATTCAAAGAAGGTGATTCAGTTTTGTTGTTCAACTCAAGATTGAAATTGTTCCCTGGAAAACTCAAGTCAAGGTGGACTGGTCCATATAGAGTTTCTAAGGTTTTCCCTTATGGAGCAATAGAAATTTGGAGTGAAAAATCTGGGAATTTTAAGGTCAATGGGCATAGATTGAAACATTACATAACTGGAGACCCAATACTAGGAGCAAGCCGTTACAAGCTCTCCAATCCCTCACCTCTTTTCAGTAAAATTCATGAAGAGTCCAGCTAAGGACTATAAATTAGCTCTCTTGGGAGGTATCCCAAGTCCTTTTATTTTGCTTTTGTTGATTTACTTTCATTTTCATTAATTTTGTTTTTATCCTAAATCTCCCCAAATTTAATTTTTGACATTGTTAAATTTTGTCTCTTGTAGATGTAATTCACTGAAGAAAGGCTGGTGAACTATTGGGAAAGTAATTCTTAACTTGAAAAAAATTTTGTCCTTCAAAAGAACTGATAAGTTTTTCTTTGCATAACTGTGAGGCTGCGATCAGTTTATGCAGAGGAATGTACATTCTGCAGCAAAATGGCTTATGTTTTTGATGAAATTTGGATGTATTTAAATGGAGGAAGGTTGGTGAATCGTTATTGCAAAGGAAAACTAAGTACATTCTGAGAGCGAAAAATAGAATCTGCAGCAGAATCACTTGTGTTTTTGGTGAGGTTGGGTGAATAATTTTCTAATATTTGTGCTTCAAATGATATTATGGTGGTAAGTGAGTCATTTTTGCGATTTGAGCTCCTTTGGGGTTGTAGGATTCAAGGTAGAAATGTTGCATTTTTCTTGGCAAATCTTGGAGACTTCATTTCATCATGTGTGGTTAGATGCAACTTCATCAGATTTTTTTTTTTTTGGAGTTTTATGTCTTGAATGTTGATTTGCGAATTTGAGTCAAAATGGCATAGCTCTCAAAGGTCTTTTACGTAAAATCCATTTTACATGCTTGTGTGATGCACTTTTGATGAACTTTGAATATGTTGATGTGTTTTTGATGAAAATTTCTCATGGTATGTGTTTCCTAGAATTATATTTCATCATTCTCGTATTTTTCACACTTGCAATTCATGTTCTATTGCATTCTTGATTTTGTTGAATTGCGCATAAGCAACTGCATAGCTTATGCGATCCTACATAACCAAAATTCTTGCCATTTTTCACCTTTATTGCAAGTGCATAAGGAGAGTGCATAGCTTATGCAACTCTGCATAACCTCATTTTGTCAAATTTCATATCTGTTAAAACTTGCATAAGGTGAGTGCATGACTTATGCATACGCATAACTTCAATTCCTTCATTTTCTCTCTGCCAAGCTTGCATAAGGTGAGTGCATGACTTATGCATACGCATAACCAAAAATCCAAAACTCCAATTCTGAAGGTTGCATAAGCGAGTGCATAACCTATGCACTACGCATGACCAACCCAAAAATCATTCTTGCCGAGGGGTGCATAAGGAAGGTGCATAAGTTATGCACTTCCGCATAACCAAGAACTCCAAAAATACAACCTTGCCGAGACCTGCATAAGCAATGTGCATAGCCTCTGCACTTCTGCATAACCAAAATTCTGAATGTCAAAACACGTGCAGAGTGCATAGCTTATGCACATCCGCATGACCACCAACCCAAATTCAAAAAAATTGCGCGAGTGCATAAGCGAGTGCATAGCTTATGCACATCTGCATGACCCAATTTTCGAAAAACCATTCTTCGAGAGATGCATAAGGAGTGCATAACTTATGCACTCCGCATGACTTCGCTCCTCACCATTTCGAAGTCACCGAAACATGCATAAGGGCGATTGCATAACCTATGCACTTGTGCATAAGCATTTCTCTGAAATTTAAATCCTTTTGAAACATGTACAAAAGTGCACAAAGTTATGCATAAATCATTTTCCCCTTATGCGTCTCCTACAACCCGATTCAAATTCATTTTCAAAGAAAGAACATTCCCACCACCTCCACTTCCCGACTCTTGAACCCCACGACCACCCTTCAACCTTCATTCTTTCCGGCATTCTCGCCGTCTCTCTCCCATCTTCTCCACCAGCGCTCTCATCACAAAAACCCTAAATCCCCCTACATTTTCATTTCCCCCTATCTCTTCTCCAATCGGCCATGGATTCCCCTCCACATTCACGCCCCGCCTCTCCTCTCGAAGTCTCTCCATTGTCTTCGATACACCCCCCTTTCAATCCTCCACCACAAACGACACCACCACCACCTCCACCAACCACATACAAACGCAAAATTAGGTCCAAATCCGTGCGACCCATGTCCTCTGCTCCTCCTCTGTCCAAACGCAAAGACCCACCCACCCCATTTTCGGAGCCACCTCCTAAAAAGCCAAAAGCTCCAGCCTCTACACCTTCTTCCAGTAAAAAGACAATTTCAGCAGCCCCATTTGTATCAAAGCTACCCTGGCCTCTCCCTGATACAATTCAAAAAGCCGCTTTCAAAAGACTCAAAGATAGAAGGGTACAACCTACTAGGTATATATCTGCTGATGCTCTACAATCTCTGGGTTTATTTGACAATGTAGTTGCATTACTTGACGGTATGGGTTGGACAGAATTTGTGCATAAGCAAGAGGTAGTTTATCCAATTCTAGTTTTGGAGTTTATTTCTTCATTCTCTGCTACCCTCAACTTGCATGATGTAGACCATAAGCCAATTATGACATTTAGATGCTTGGGGCAAAATAGAGAGCTGTCATTGGATCAATTTCATAGCATTTTTGGTTTTGCAATTGATGGGTTCTTTAGAGTACCACATACTGGAGTAGAGGTAGCCAATAAGGGCATCTGGAATCCTGCCCAATTTTGGAGAATCATAACAAACCAACCTCAAACCTTCTCTGCTGGTAGGTCCAAAACATCCCAAATCCTTGACCCTGCACTTAGGTTTATTCATAGGCTGATGGCTAGCACCATATTGGGCAGAGGGACTAGTTCTGGTGCTGTGGGCAAATCTGAACTATTTATGTTATGGTGTGCATTTCACAAAGTTAGGGTGTCTCCGGGTTACTTCTTTTGCGAACATGTGCATATTGCCACCAAATCCATTGGTGACATTGTTTTGGGTGGACTCATTACTGTCATAGCCAAGCATTTTGGCTTTAATCCTGCAGAGCACTCAATCCCAGCACTTGAGGACACTTCCTATTTTGATGCTGCACACTTAACCAAAACAGGGTTCCATTTATCATATTTTGATACTGGCCACCCTGCAGCAGAAACTGAGCCTATTGCACAACCAGAAACCCAACCTTTCACACCAGTCCCACAGCACCCTACTACACCTACCCCACCTCCATCACCTCCTCCTGCACCATCATTTTAGCAACATCCTTGGACAAAGGAAAAACAATAGACATAGATTAGTGTTTAGTTTACTTTTGTTCAATCTTGTAGGACCTTTTCTTTGTAAATATGTTCAAACATTTATAGTTTGTTTTGGATTTTGTTGATTTGTTCTAAATTAGTTTCTTTTAAATTCTGTTTCTTTTGAAGTTTTATTGAATAGCTATTACATTAGTCTTCTTTGATTTTTATTGCACTTATTGCCTTTTTGTACATATTTGCCCATACTCTGTCTGTATTTCCATACTTTTACTGCTGGTTGTACATTTCCCCTTGCAAATTCCCATGCAGACTTTTGTATACACTGCATAATGAATTTCCTCATGCATAACCTTTGCATAGCACATGCAACTCTTTCTGCTACTTGTTGTATTTCCCTTATGCAACTGTCCTGCATAGCCTATGCAACATCTATTGCCTCTTATGCAGCACCGCATGGCTTATGCACCTTACCTATGCACATGTTCTGGACAGCACTTAACTCTGCATAACACAGTTTTATGCATCCCTTTAACTTGAATTCTCATACGTAACTCTTTCTTTTTGTTCTTATTTTTAAAATTCATGGTCAATATTATTTGCTTTGAGTTTAGGATATCTACTGTTTGAGACATTGAGGACAATGACTAATATTGAGATTTCGGTAGAACATTTTGATTTTTAGCTTTATTTTTCACATTTTGAGTATAAGAGCATCTCATCCCATTTCATTTACATATATTGTAAATATTTTACATATACATCCATACATACATATTCATTACACATTTACACACACATTATACATCACTTAGAAATTGTACAAATTGCATACAAATAGGCTTACTCCATTTAGTTCATGCATTACTCATTTTAGGAATCATACACCATGCATTAAAATCTTTTGCCAAATCCCTTGAGTATTGAAAATGTGCCTATGAGAGTGATTTGACTCACCTTTTAGTTGGGTTTGTGGATTGAAAGTTTCCTAAAAGGTGCAAGGTTTTGAAGTGTCTATCCCTTGCCTATATCTTCTTAGCCAAAAAGCCACCCAACTAGTCATTTGGAGATGGAAGTGTTTAGAGGGAATTATTGGATATAAGGTAGTCAAATGATGTCTCACCAATCCTAGAACAAATTTTCTAAACCTTTCAAGGCGAAATACCAGCTTGTACTTGAAAAGAGAGATGATTAGGCATTCTTTGATTTAAACCTTCTCATTTTAAACCTTTGGCCCTTTTTCCCAATTAAAATTTATCCTTGCAAACCCCTTTGAGCCTTTTTGTCCCTAATTTTTCTTGAAACCCTTATTACTACCTAGCCAATGAACCAAACACTCCAACCCTTTTCATGAGAATAATTATTCATAATATTAGGAATATGAAATAAAAAAAAAATACAATAAAAGGGAGAAGAAATACTTGTCACCTTGTAAAAGTGCTAGTATATGTGCTTTTCACTATTGCCATTCAAAGTGAAAGAAATCCACCCAAAGTATTAAAAGAAATAAGTTTGGGGGTGGCATTTTTAGGGACAATCATCAAAAGAAAATACAAAATACAAGTTAAAGTATCAAAATGTCCCTCCATTTTTATGTGTTTTGTAAACTATGCTAGCACTTGACAATCCTCATTGTGTATTCTTCTCTCCCATATAAAAAAGAGAAAAAGAAAAAAATATATAATAAAGTGTACCTTATGTTTAAAAATTGAAAATATTCTCATGCTTTGAATCCTTTTTACCTATCTTTCTTCTTAGTCTCATTTTGAACCCCATGGCCCCACTACATCCCTAAAAAGACCTTTGATCTCTTGATAGTACTAGCTACATTAGTGGAGATAGGAGTAGGGAATTTGCCTATGGGATTGAAAAATTATTCATTCATTCATTCAATTCCATCATTCCATATGGAGACACTTTGACTATTGATTGTTCTAGAATTCCTTTTGAGCATGACTCTCTCTTTTGATTGGTTGGTTTGGGGATTTGAATGATAATTGACTTGATGGCTAAGCGGTGAAAGCTTGGATAAGCATTAAATTCTTTGCATTTTGAAGGATGGGTATATGGATTGTTGGTATGGCTAAAGGTGTGTTAAGTTACCTTAATGAGTGATTTTCATAACTCTTTGGATAAGGCACCCTTAAAAACTTTGCACCACATTTTAAAGTTTGCTTGAGGACAAGCAAAGCTTGAGTTTGGGGTATTTGATGCACATATTTTGCATAGTCATTTAGGTCTAATTTCACAATCATTTTATTTGGTTATTAGTCATTTTTAGCTAATTTCATTAGTTATTTAGTTAGTTTTCCATAATTGTCAACTTTGGATTAATTTGTAATTTTTGCTTTGTTTTGTAGGAAAAATGGTTTTTGAAGGACTAAAGAGAATTTTGCCATTGAGGAGTGTCTTCTACAGCAAAAGATGCCAAAAGCAAGTTTTCAAGCTAAAATATGCATAGACCAAAGCGTGCATAACTTGCATAAGCTATGCGATTCTGCATAAGGAGGAAGAACAACATTCCCAGAACCAAAATGTGCATAAGGAGACTGCATAGCTTATGCACATTCTCACCTCCCTTATGCAGATTCACGAAATTGTGCATAACCTATGCACCAAGTCATGCAGCTTCGCATAAGTGACCCAGAACCAGCCAAAAACTGCATAAGGGACTGCATAACTTATGCAGTCCACTTATGCAGTCCCATAAAGAGTTCATTAATGAGCTGGCAGAAGATTCCCTTAATATATTCCTCCTAGAACATACTATTTTAGGGCTCCATGTCAGAAAAATGCTATATATAGTCCCATTTTCTCATTTTAAAGGAGGAGAGGAGCAAAGGGGGCAAGGAGCAAAGAAAGAAAGGAGGAGGCTAAGCAGAATTTGAGGAGTCATTTTCACCTTCCACACCATTTTTAACCAAGATTTGCAGATTTCTTCCTTGCTTTACATTTTTCCATATTTCTAGTGTTTAATTTCTTACTTCTTAGCTTAGATTAAAGCTTTATTTCCATTTAAACTCATCATAGCTTGTAAGCATTATGGATAGTGAGTAGTTTACTTTTGATTCTGGAGTAAGGGTTGTAATATTTGAGATATTTTGTGGATTTTGATTGGGTAATCCATATTTTGTGGTCTTAATGAGTTTTATTCATTTCTTGTATGCTTAATGACATGCTTAATGTAGGATCCCATTGAGTAATGTTCTTAATCCATGGTTGAAGCAGAAAGGAGAAGACCTTGTGATAGATAATCGGAAATTGGACTTAATTAACTTAGACCTAGAAATAGGCTAAGGATTAAGAGGATTACAGTTAATTAAAGAACTTAATGGGTCTTAATTAATTCTAAGTCCACGAAAGTAGGATTAGTTTGATTAAGGCACTCTTTGTCTCACTCGAAAGGGAATTCAAAGGATTTAAGGATTAATCTCCTTAAAACTCATAAGTTTCATAAGATTGGACAACCAATTTAAAATCCCAAAATAGCTCGAATATGAAATCCCGAACTCCGGAATCGCCTTTTTACCATTGTTAATTTCTAATCGAATTTAATCATTTGCCATTTTAAATATTGCCATATTTGAACTTGCTTATTTCAATTTGATGCAATTTTAGTTTAATTAATACATTGTTGAATAGAATATTAAATTTGCACATTTAGATTTCGTACTCCATTACCCATTAATTCATTATTTTAATTTCATAAATACTTCAATTTAGTCAACTTTTATATCAAAAATTCAATCATTAACACAACTCCTCGTGGGATCGATATTTTTCTATACTACTTGTACGACCCGTGCACTTGCGGTTGGGACGCATCAGCAACATACGGTTAGTAATGCATGGAATAGCACAAATCATCACAAGTGTGTTTTTTGTTCCTGAACTGAAAAATAATCTACTGAGCATTGGACAACTACAAGAGAAGGGTCTTGCCATTCTATTTCAACATAACAAATGCAAGGTTTATCACTCTGAAAAAGGCCTAATTATGGACACAACAATGTGCTCCAATCGAATGTTTCTTTTCAATGCAGTCACTCAACCTGTAGACTCTGCTTGCTTCAACACAATTACTGAGGATACAACACAACTTTGGCATGATCGATATGGGCACCTAAGCTTTCAAGGCTTGAATCTTCTTCAACAAAAAGACATGGTTCATGGCTTACCACAGTTCAAAACTCCTTTAAGGCTATGCAAAGATTGTCTAGTGGGCAAGCAACACAGAGATCCATTTCCAAAAAGGAGTAATTGGAGAGCTTCCCGAATTCTACAACTAGTCCATGCTGATATTTGTGGGCCAATCACGCCAATTTCCAACAGCAACAAGAGGTATTTGCTCACTTTTATTGATGATTTCAGCAGAAAATTATGGGTGTATTTTTTGATTGAAAAGTCAGAAGCTCTTGATGTTTTTAAGAAATTTAAAGCTAAGGTTGAAAAAGAAACAAATCAGTTTCTTCAAGGCTTGCGCACTGACCGTGGTAGGGAATTTACATCTCAAGATTTCACTAATTTTTGTGATGTTAATGGTATAAATAGACAATTAACAGCTGCATACTCGCCGCAACAAAACGGAGTCGCTGAACGGAAGAATAGGACCATCATGAACATGGTTCGCAGTATGCTTTCAGGAAAGGATATTCCAAAGAATTTTTGGCCTGAAGCTGTTAATTGGGCAGCACATGTTTTGAACCGGAGTCCAACCTTAGCAGTGAAAAATCAAACACCCGAGGAAGCATGGAGTGGGGTGAAACCTTCAGTTGAGTATTTTAGAGTTTTTGGTTGCATTTCACATGTTCATGTTGCAGATAATAAAAGAACTAAGCTGGACAGCAAGAGTTTTCCTTGCATTTTGTTGGGTGTAAGTGAAGAATCAAAGGCTTACCGCCTTTATGATCCTACTTCAAATAAGATCATTGCAAGCCGTGATGTTGTGTTTGAAGAAGACAAAAGCTGGGAATGGAACAAGAAAAATGAAGAAATTGTTGTACGTGATTTGGAATGGGCGTTGATGAAGAGGAGCTCAATGATAACACGGTGATCCTATTTTAGGAAGTGAATCGATCCTAATGATGCGATTTACTCTCGATTCGAATCAAGTAAGAGCAAGGGTCCCACCGATCTGGATGAGAGATTATGAAGCAGTGAAGGACTTTACGAAGGAGAAGGCGATATGGTCATGTTTACAAGTTCCAATAGCGTTGACCCAATCCATTTTGATGATCTTTACAAAATGAGAATTGGAAACAAGCTATGGATGCAGAAATGGCGACAATTAAAAGGAATGATACTTGGGAATTAATAGATTTGCCGAAGGGAGCAAAAACAATTGGGGTTAAATGGGTCTATAAGACAAAATATTCTGAAAATGGAGAAGTTAATAAATACAAGGCCAGACTTGTCGTGAAAGGCTATGCCCAACAACATGGAGTAGATTACAATGAAGTATATGCACCTGTGGCACGAATGGAGACAATTCGATTGATCCTGGCACTTGCAGCTCAAAAAGGGTGGCCCATTTATCAGCTGGACGTGAAATCGGCATTTCTACATGGTGAGTTAAATGAGAATGTTTTTGTAGATCAACCTTGTGGGTATGTGCTGAAGGGAGCTGAACAGAAGGTGTATAAGTTGAAGAAGGCTCTTTACGGGCTAAAACAGGCGCCACGTGCCTGGTACAGTCGAATAGAAGCTTATTTTTTAAAAGAAGGCTTTGCTAAATGTGATTATGAACACACTCTGTTCATCAAAAGGGAGACTAATGGTAAAGTATTGATTGTCAGTTTGTACGTAGATGATCTTATTTTTACCGGAAATGATGACATGATGTTTGAAATTTTCAAAAAATCCATGAAACAAGAGTTTGATATGACAGATCTTGGGAAGATGAGCTATTTTCTTGGTTTGGAAATTTCACAAAGCTTAAGAGGAATTTTCATTAATCAAAGGAAATACGCTCTGGACATTTTACGTAAATTTGGTATGGGTGATAGCAATTTCTTAATCCCATTGTTCCTGGTTCCAAACTTGTGAAAGATGACGATGGCATCAAAGTGGACAAGACTTATTACAAACAGATTGTCGGTAGTCTTATGTACCTCACAGCGACTCGACCCGATATGATGTTTGTAGTTAGTCTAATTAGCAGGTTCATGGAGAATCCTACACAGCTCCATTTACAAGCTGCAAAGAGGGTGCTGAGATATTTGAAGGGGACAACTGATTTTGGGATTTTTTATAGAAAGGGAGGAGATGATGAGCTTATTTGTTATAGTGACAGTGATTATGCGGGAGACTTGGAAGACAGAAAAAGCACTTGAGTTATGTTTTTATTGAGTTCGAAATGTGTCTTGGTCCTCAAAGAAACAACCTGTTGTCAGTTTATCTACTACCGAAGCGGAATTTATTGCAGCTGCCTCTTGTGCTTGTCAAGCTGTCTGGTTGAAAAGAGTGTTGGAAAATCTGGATTTGGTTCAAGGTAGAACTATTATTGTTCGTTGTGACAATAGTTCTGCAATCAAGCTCTCAAAAAATCCAGTAATGCATGGGCGAAGTAAGCACATTGATGTGCGTTTTCATTTTTTGAGAGAGCTTACTAAAGAAGGCACGGTGAAGCTGGTTCATTGCGATTCAAAAGAACAATTGGCTGATTTAATGACTAAGCCACTCAAGATGGATGCTTTCTTGAAGCTACGTGAGCTCTTAGGAGTTTGCTCCAAGTCTGATATAAACTATGTCGTAAGCCTTTAGTTTAAGGGAGGAATTGTTAGAATTTGCTATTTTGTTTTAGTCAATAAATCCCTATTGCTAAGGGATTTTCAAGTTGTTTTGATTTGCTGAATTATTCTACAGATTTTTAGCTTTTGCTGTTTTTGTAAGGCTATATAAAGCCATCTACTGCAATTCAATATATTATCTTTTTTCTCTCATCTGTCTTCTATATTTCTTTTCTTTGTTTTTTAACAGTGCAGGCAATCCATTACGATAATCGAACCATCCGTGTCGTTGATGCTGGTTTGCAACAGGGAAATTGCACCTCTCTTCCTCTTTTTCCTTTTAAGTTTGATGACTTTTCTTATTATATAAATAGACTTCATTTGTACTATCCTTATGAGTGGTGGTCGTCAGAAAAGGTGACGTTTATGAATTGTGAGAATCCAGTTAACTCTCCTTTCTTTTTGAAGACAGCCCCTTGTGTTGATCAAGTTTTTACTTCGAATTATTCATTGGCCTCCCCCAACAAGAACAAGCATTCATATTCGTATGTTGTGTTTGGGGACGTGGAGTTGGCAGAGATTCCAGATTTGTGCAGGGTGGACTTGGCAGTTGCAGTGTCGTCGATAAATTGCGACAAAAACTGTTCATACTTAGACATCTTCGAGGAGCTGCTATATGGGTTTGAATTTTCATGGCATGATATTTATTGCAAAGAGTGCGAAGGAAAGGGCTACTGCATATTTAATCACGATTATTCCGAGGTCTCAGGATGCTCTGCTTCCTTCAATTTTCTGTGTAAGAATTTTCTGATCCATCTTTCTCTCTCTCTCTCTCTCTTTATTGATTAAACTTGAAGCCCTGCCTGAGTCTAAGAGCAATTTTTAAAATATTATAATTTATTGCAAAAAAAAAAAAAAAATAGAGCTGGCTTTGATTAAGATCAACAGATTATATTCTCATTGGAATAACACAGTGAGTTCATCCCTAGCATAGTTGTCCCTAATTTCCATTTATTGCTTTCTGAGTTTATATCCCTTGCTCTCAGTTTAATTCAATTTTCCCACAAATCGCTGATATATTGCATTTCTTGTGCAGATATGATGCTTTACCTGGCCTACAGTGAGTACTTTCATGTCTTTTACTAATCTCATTTATAATTTATTGAAATAATATGCCTTTTCAAATGATTCATTATATTCTTGACAAAAAAAAAAATATTCATTTCATTTTTTTTTTTTTGCAGTTTTGATTTTTTATGTATTTCCCATCCTCGGTAAGATCAGCTGTCCTTTCTGATTTTTATAGCAATAATCCTTGTATTTGGCATTAAAATATAAACAATATTTGTTTTTTAAAAATACGATTCTAAAAAGCAGTTTATAATTTTAATTTAATTTTTTAAATTTTAATTATGATTAATGTAAATATAAATATTCTACGATTGCACTTCACCTTTGCAGTGTTAAGATGTATATGTGGGACGCCATGCATTGCTACATTCTTAATCATAAAATGGCGAAGGAGACATTTATCGATGTATGACAAGGTTGAAGATTTTCTTCGAAGTAACAATAATCTCATGCCCATCATATACTCTTATTCAGATATCAAGAAGATGACTAGAGGCTTTAAGGATAAATTAGGTGAGGGAGGCTTTGGTTCAGTATACAAAGGGAAACTTGCAAGTGGGAGAACTGTAGCAATAAAGATACTGGGCAAGTCCAAAGCTAATGGACAAGAATTTATCAATGAAGTTGCCACGATTGGGAGAATTCATCACATCAATGTAGTGCGGCTTATTGGATTTTGTGCTGAAAGATCCAGGCGTGCTCTCATATATGAATTTATGTGTAATGGATCTCTTGAGAAATACATCTTTTCGGGGAAAAAAGAAGTTGCTTTGAGTTGTGAAAGAATGTATGAAATTTCTTTAGGCATTGCTCGTGGAATTGAATATCTTCATAGAGGTTGTGATATGCAGATTTTGCATTTTGACATCAAGCCTCACAACATTCTTCTTGACGAGAATTTCACAGCAAAAGTCTCAGATTTTGGGCTTGCAAAACTGTATCCAACAGAAGATAGTATAGTGTCTCTCACAGCACCAAGAGGAACAATGGGCTATATGGCTCCAGAATTGTTCTATAAGAACATTGGAGGTATATCTTACAAAGCTGATGTTTATAGTTTTGGAATGTTGTTGATGGAAATGGCAGGAAGAAGGAAGAATTTGAATGCATTTGCGCAGCATTCAAGCCAAATTTACTTCCCTTCATGGGTTTATGACCAGTTATTGATGGCAAAAAACATAGAAATTGAAGATGCAACGGAGGAAGAAAAGAAAATAATCAAGAAAATGATGATAGTAGCATTATGGTCCATACAAATGAAGCCTTGTGATCGTCCCTCTATGAACAGAATTGTAGAGATGCTTGAAGGAGAAGTTGAGTCTTTGCATATGCCTCCCAAGCCTTTTCTATCTCCACAAGAGCCGCGCCAACTGGATGCTGAAATCAACCTGAAAGCACCAGAATTACCAATTTCACCGAAGGATAGTGCGGATTCTAAAAATTCAGCTGTAAATCCAACCTGAGAGATCTTACATCAGGGGAGTGCCTTTATTAATATTATCAACCAAAGTTCAATTTTCCAATGCAATTTAGGTAGTTACTTGTTTCCTGCATTTAACAAGAATAAATTCCCTCTAGTTTAACTTAGTATTCAATGCTATATCTTTACCGGTTGTTCTTAGCTTAATAATAAATTCATGTTATAGTAGTTGTCTTTGGCAGTTCCGTGAACCGTGAACAAAGAGATTAATTTCATTAAATTAAATATCAATTTTACACTTCTGAGATAAATGGTAATCCTTGCCTGGTTGGTTCCCATGCATAATTGTGCGAGTTCTATGAGAAGTTGTGGAGGCAAAGGGATTAGGAGGAATTGGCAAATTGTCTCCTCCTTCCAACATTTGAATTACATTTTTCATTGAAGGACGGTTCACTGGGTGCCAATGGATGCACCAAATGCCCACAATTGCAAGTTTCTTTGCAATTTCAGAATCTACCTCTTCCACAATGGAGATTCTTAGCTCTTCCCCTTGTTCCAAATGATTATATATCCATTGAGGAAAGTAGACTTGACTTGTGTTCTCCACTTCTACATCAATATTTTTCCTTCTTCCAACCATTTCTAGCAGCAACATCTTATAGGACACATTCCCAAAGTTTCTTGAGAACACTTCAGGGGCCCATTGTCCCCCTAGCTGCAGTGCTGCAGTAATGGATACAGCACTTTGATCTTTGGAACACAACTTGGCCAATCCGAAGTCGGAGATTTTTGGATTGAAGTTGTCATCCAGCAATATGTTATGAGGTTTTATATCGAAGTGGAGGATTCTTTGTTTGCATCCTTGATGAAGATACTCCATCCCTTTGGCCACACCCAGAGCAATGTTCAGAAGTTTCTCCCAACCAAGAACATGTATGTTTCCTTTTGTTGAAAATATGAACTTTTCGAGTGATTCATTTGGTAAAAACTCGTAAACTAGAGCCCTTCTGAACCCATCAGCGCAATAACGGACCAAGCGAGGCACATTGACATGATGAATCCGACCCATGGTCGCCACTTCATTGAGGAATTCTTCTCCATTTCCTTTGGAATTGTTCAGGATCATAATATCATGTGAAAGTTTTCGTTTGATAACAGTTCCATAACCTCCTTGGCGCAATTTATCCTTAAAATCCTTTGTAATCCTCTTAATATCAGCATAAGTGTATCTTGCAGGCTTAAGGCCTTGTAATCCTCCAAAAACTTTTCAATCTTGACTTGATTTTCTTTATCAGCTTTATCTGCCCTGTATACATAGCACAGTACAAGGACCACTAGTACAATAAGAAGGGAACCCAGGACTACACCTGTAACCAATGGCCATTTTGTTGCATCTATTAAGAAAATGTAAATACAAGATCTTTAAGCTTGTCACGTTCACAAAACCTATATTCAAGTAGTATTACTGGAAAGAAAAGGAATGTTATATCCTTTGTATCCCAAATCAATGTTTCTTGGCGTGCAATTGAAGAAGGTATACTCCCAACGGCGATTTTGATTGAATTGGAAAGAAGAGGAAGATAAAGATAAATTGAGGACTGTGAGATATCTTGGCAGACAACAATCGAGGTCATAAACATGAATCACCTCTGACTTGTAATTAATTTCCTTGACAAAGAATTTCACTGAAATTGGCAGGTCCAAGAGAGTCTGCCGGCTTTCTGTGCAAGATAGACCAAATCCAGGGTAACCACAGTAGCTTGGCTGGACAAAAGGGAAATCGGATGATCGGAACATTCTCGCCGCAACTTGTTTCGAAGCGCTCGCCTTTCCCAGCTGCAATCTCTGCACAGCTCATTGCCAAAATGAGGCTGAACATATATGTGAACGTGATCATAATTTCGTAAGAGTTATCCATCTTGGACCTCTAGGCTACTCTATTTGAAATTAGATTAGATGGCTAGTTATTATTAATCAGGTTTAACTCTGGATATTAATATAAAGGACAATATTTATCCTAGTTTTAACCAAATGAATTTCCCTCTTCCATTTGGTACGTTCTTGTACCTTCTACAAAGACATAAACGAAATTCAATACAAAAACAAATTAAAATATAGGACGCATGGAACTCGACAATGAAGTCGAACAATTTGGGTTGGCTTGCCGGCCATTTTCTTATCTAATTTGTGAGAAGGGTAGACAATCCAAGAGCAAAAGAACAAAACAGGCCATGTCAGACAATTACATCCTTGAACATATTTATATTTATTAGTAGATATTATGAATTTATTTCTTAAAATACATTTTAATCATAAAAACTCTTAAATTGTAAAAATAATTTCAAATAAACACGACAATAAACCAGTGGTGGAAAACAACTCCCTCAACCATCACCATGTTCTGGAAAAGACTTGTATTTGCAGGCTATTCTGCCCTTGTTATGCTCCTCGTATTCCAAGTACCCTGCAGCGCCAAAAGAACTCATCGCTGTGAAAATCCTTCTTGTGGCACTCTCACTAGCCTCGCCTACCCTTTTCGAATTAAAGACGATCCACCAGAGTGTGGTGACTCTAACTATGAACCGGTCTGCGAGAACAACCAACCCATTCTGAACTTGTACTCTGGAAAATACTACGTTAAGGCCATCAATTACAATAATTCAACAATCCAGATGGTTGATGTTGGTGTTCAGGATGTGAATTGTTCTTCACTTCCTCTACATACTCTGAACCATTTCAACTTCAACCATGAAGATCCATATTCGCCGTCCTCCATTTCACAGGATGTCATGTTTCTGAGTTGCAAAACTCCTGTGGAATTGAGTGATTACGTGGATACTGCTCCATGTTTCAACGGAAACCACTACCAATATGCTATGGTTTGGGCAGCATGACAGCTTCAGCACTGGAAAACTGGTGTACCATAGATCTAATGTCTATGACAAATCCGCCGGACCAGTTTAGGAATCTTTCATATAGGGACATCCATAAAGCCCTCGCGTTTGGTTTCGAGCTCTCATGGTCTCCCATTCAGTGCAAAGAATGCAGGGGCCAAGGCTACTGCTTTTTTGATAATACTACCTACGTTGTCGAGTGCTCTGAGGCCTGCAGTCCTAATCACATATCGTCCTTCCTTTGTGCGTAAGCTTTCAATATTCTTCTATCAACTTTGATCATAATTGCCTTGAGAATTCGTGTTTCGATTCAACCACAAGCTACTCTGCTTTATATCATACAATGATACTTGCTTTTCGGCCGCCTTCGATTTCAATGTGTGTGTGTGTGTATATATATATATATATATTATTTATTTATTTATTTTAATTGAATGACTTTTATCATGTGTATAATGTAGGTGCCATGATTATTGCAGTCGAGGTTCTAGTCTGTAAGTATTCTCCCCCCATCATAATCATATTCGTATATACTTGATTCATAGAATATAGAATGTGGAATAAATTAAATAGTTATTCCACTTAAAATAATTACTTTCCCTTTATTTCACATTTTAAAATGTGAAATAATTCTTCCATGAAACATCCATTCCACCATCTTTTTTTTATATAGGAAAGGCATCTATTTTACAATCTTAACTTGAAATTTTCTAATATATATATATATATATATATATATATTAGTTGAAATTTTAAATGTATAATCAATCTGGGTAATTAAGGAGGACCGATAAAGTCTAATAGCCTATAGCAAGCTGATCCTTTTGAGGGATTATTGGGTGCTCTTAGAGCATATGCTCCCTCGTGAAAAACATAGATTTCACTTTCTATTAACAAGGAAAAGATGAATATTAGTATATAAGAAAGTACTATTTTTTAGTATTCCAGATATATTTAATAATATAAGCTGTTTCTTCTACTTA